>NC_037543.1:5434012-5464370 GCF_001531365.2 Cynara cardunculus var. scolymus
ACCCCACCAACTACTCATTTATCTCTCAACAGATAAATGTTTCAATAACATTTGGAGCACGCAGCTCATCATCTATCAATTTCTCATTCGGAGAAAGTTGATATTGAAATTAGAAGGATATATGTCACCCCCTTCAAGTCTTTTTTATCACATATTGAGTCTGATAAATTTGTGTAGTCCACACGATTTATCTTTTTGAGCCTAAACAGAAGCATACGTTGCTTTATCTTTCTACACTACACAAATTTAGCATTTTATATGTTAATTTGCCAAAACATTCATAGATATGCTATTTTTTAAGCTATCAATGATTGAATGGAAGACCTGGTGAGATGAGCATCAAAAAGTCTCATACATAACAGTACATCAGTTGTACTGAGTATATCTGTTATACTCATAGGCCAATCTTTTTATACGATTGAAAACAATTTCATTCGTTGAAATTGGATGTTACCTTCCCATTCCCTTAATATGAAAAGATTAAATAAGTGGATTTGCAAATATCTACTTACAATTTCTTGAATTGACGGTTTACATGGAAGATTTCACTCATCTTATGTATGATGGAATGATTCTCATTTCATCATAAGGGGGAGTATGTAATAATGAATGAAATATTCATTTCCGAACATTTTTAAAGGGAATCTGATGCAAAGATCAAGGGGGAGTAACTTCAAGTTTGGCAAAAGATTCAAAAGAAATGCAACTGGAGATAATTACAGAAAGATTATTCATGTGCTACAATGACTGAGAGATGTTGAATGTGAAGATCATCTTTATAACAGTTTACTGAAGATTAATTCTGAATATCCTTTGAAGATCACATTTTGTACATTGTTTTTGTTGATTACTGATCTGCATTGTCAAAAGAGAAGATCATTGCGGTTCTACATTCGAGGGGGAGAATGTTAGAAGATCTATCTCAATAGTTGATTGCTTGAAGATTTCAAATTGAAGATTTCTTTTGAAGATGACATATTGTGCTTAAAGTTTCAAAGTTCAAACAAGACTCAAAAAGCAGAATTTCTTTCAAGTCTGAATACAAAGGGGGAGAATGTTAGGACTGAAAATCAGTATTAAATTGTATTCGTCTTGAAAGTTAAATATTGTCTATAATTGTAAAAGTCATCGTGTTTGACTTTTCTTAGACAGGTTTGACTTTCACTATGTTTAGATGTTTGACCATATAAATAGGAGTTTGTCTTGTAATTGTTGAGAGAGAGCTTTATTGTAAAATACATTATGTAAAGTGAGGTTTGACCAGAAATATGATGTTGACTTTCTCTCTCTATTCTCATATGAATGTTCTTGAATGTTTATATCAAATCTGCCATTGTTATGAAGATTACATGAAGATTAATCATTGAAAGGGGACACACATAGACCACGGTAATTTTAAAGGATATAATAGTATGAGTTATATCACATAACACACACACAAATGCCACCCTTATATCAAAAGGTACACCTCTTCTTGATATGCCACCCTTATCCCATAGTACACCTCTCCTTGATATGTCACACTTATCCCATGATACACCTCTTCTTGATATGCCACCCTTATTTCTTCATTAAAACATTTCACAAGAACAATTCCATATAGAATTAGACCGCAGTTTATGGAATTATTATCAGTTCAAATTCATCTTTCAAAATTCCCCATTTATATATATAACAAGTCAAAATGCAAATCCGATCAAATTAGACTTGGCCGGACTTCATCTCCGGTCAAGTTTTAGTCGATTATCAAATCCGGACAACATACAGCCCAAGGCCTGTCCGATTAATCACTTAGACTCATTTCCAATTCTTTTGTCTGGATAATAAATCCGGACAATACTATGTCCCCCTTTTTGATCGATTTAAAATAATCCGGTCATCACATGGTCGTATTCATACTTTTCCGTTGAAACACTTAATCATAAAATCAAAGTTATAAATCACTCATTCTTTAACCCGATCGAAACATGTCCGGTTTAAAACTAAACCGCTTGACTTTCATCCGGTTTAAGGCTACATCGCTCATGCCTTAGGCGGTTTAGCCCTAAACCGCTCAAGCCTTGTACGATTTAAACTCTAAATCGCTCATCCTTTACCTGGTTAAAGGCATAAATCGCTCAATACATAACCGGTTTAAACTTCAAACAGGTATAAAACTTTTAAAACATAATTCAATATGCAAACAAAAATGGTTCAAATCATTTTAACCACTCACCTTTGAAGACTCTTTTGAAATCGGGTAAAATCAACTTGATTCTTTAGTAAAATAAGCAATCCGATCAGCCCTTCCCTCTCTTTTTAAAATTGCTTACTAACTTTTCAAAAACAGCAGAAAGGATGAAAGGGGGTTTTACCCCTCCTTTTATCCCCCTTTCTAATAAAAGAAAGGCGGTTAAACTCTATTATACACACACATACATGCCTATGCATAACCCCTTATGCATGCATTTCACATACATAAACATGCATAAGTATAACCATCCATGTATCTTGCATGCATGATATATCTTTCACGCATACAATCATAAGCATACCTTCATATATATATATATATATATATATATATATATATATTCATAATTTCACATACTAGCACGATCAAATATAACAATTTATCATGTTATCACGTAAATATTTAACAAATAATCACACATTAATTACCTTGAGTGATAACCAGGATCCGGTTATTACATTATAATATGATTAATAAATAAAAATAATTATATATTGGCTAATTCAGTCGATTTGGTTTAACCAAATTGATGAAACAATAACTGAAACCAAACCAAATAAGACTATCTTATTCTATTAACCAAACCCATAAATCAAATATTCCAAATTATTTGGTTTTGGGTGAGTTATGTGACTTTTGTTTTCGGTTTCTGGAAATGACATTTACTTTGTTGATTGCAAAAAATGGTATGTTATGGGTTACCCTTTGGTTTTCCTTGGCATGATTTTTGCATCTTGAATTTGTATCTCAAAGTGGAGCTTCATTTGGGTATGCATAACGAAAGCTTAAAAACATAGTAGTACATCGTTGCAATTGCTTCTTTCAGAATATTCATTTGTCATTGTAGGGACAATCTCTTTGAGTGCTTCTTTCTGAATATTTGAAGGTATGAAATATGGGTATGTAATTTTGGTTATGCAATTATTTGCATGGTACCTACTTCTCCTTTGTTAGTGTAGCATCATGTAATCAACTAGATACAGAAATACAGATACCATCATACCAATATCATGTTATTGATTATGGCAAATGGTCGATTTGACTATGTGCACAAACATGTCCCAACAAAAAGGTCAATTTATTGTCAAAGTATAGTGGTCTGTTGCCAAAACAAATGATGGATGAAGAATCGTTCAAAAAGGACTACTACAAACTTCAAATTTTATGCTACGGGGTACTACAATTCGTACATTGTACTTTGGAAACCCATGCATCAAAAAAGAAATTGTATTAATTTTAAATTCTTGATCTACAACAAAATTTACAACCCGCATGAGTACAACAAAACTATGCCCTTGTTGTAGTTTTTATTGTGGCAATCAAGTTCAAGTGGAGTCAACTTAGAATATTGCAATTGCAATCGAGTTCGACTTGAATTGTGTTTTTAATTACTTATGAGTTTTTGAGTCAAGTTCGAGCTTGAGAAATGCATGCCAAGTTGAGTATACCAATACTCGAACCGATTTCACATCATTTACATCCCTATTCCAAACTCAACTACTCTAAACTACCTGGTTTGGAAATCGTAAATGATCAAATCCAAACTATCAATCGGAATTAATTTTAGATTACAATTTAAGGTCACCGTAGTTCGATTTCATAAGACAATTTGCTTCAAACTCAAAATCAATATGCTCCAAACTCTTGAAATCGATAATCTCCGAAATCTCAAATCAATATGCTCCAATATCTGAGTATCAATGGTTTATTTATCTACAAATGTTATTAATTGAAAGAAGTGTAAAAACAAGTAAAATAATGCGATAAATATACATATCATAATTCTCGCAACATATTCATTTTCTTTTCCTTTCCTTTCTTTAGCCTAATTTTATCATCGCTTATGATAATTTACTTCCGGTAACATTATACAATGTTACACGGAAATACAGATTAATAATATGCTTAATTCCACTATTCTTCTGTGTTAACTTCTTCATCTTTACCCCATCAATCTAACACCTACTCTCTCTCACATAGCTTCTTCACTTTCTCTCTCTAAAACACACCTTCCTAGATACCCTCCTCTCCACAAGGTATGCACTCTCTCTCAATCTCTCACTATATATATATACACATGAAACTAGCTATTCATAATAAATAATCATGAATACTATGGATATCTCATGAGTATTATTCATTATGAATAACTATCCCATGCATATATCCTAAATTTCTAGGTTTTCTAGTTTTGGAAGAAGAGAGTAGCCATGGCTCGAGAGCAACTCCAAGTGCTTAAAGCACTTGATTTAGCCAAGACCCAATTGTATCATTTCACGGCCATCGTCATCGCCGGAATGGGTTTCTTCACTGACGCCTACGATCTCTTCGCCATTTCTCTCGTCACCAAATTGCTTGGTCGTATCTACTACCACAAAGACGGTACACCCACGCCCGGAACCCTACCCCCCGTTGTCGATTTCTCAGTCGTCGGTGTCGCACTCATTGGAACCCTCTGCGGTCAACTTTTCTTCGGGTGGCTCGGTGACAAAATGGGACGAAAAAAAGTCTACGGTATGACATTAGCCATCATGGTCATATGCACCCTGGCCTCCGGTCTATCGTTCGGAAATGAACCACAAGGTGTCATGGCCACCCTTTGTTTCTTCCGCTTCTGGCTCGGGTTTGGGATCGGTGGTGATTATCCGCTCTCAGCCACGATTATGTCCGAATACGCTAATAAGAAAACCCGTGGTGGGTTTATTGCGGCGGTTTTTGCTATGCAAGGGTTTGGGATTTTGGCTAGTCAGGTGGTAGCGTTGATTGTGTCGGCCGCTTTCGACCATGCATTTAATGCTCCATCTTATGCCAGGGACCCGATTAAGTCCACAGTCCCACAAGCGGACTATATCTGGCGAATTATACTGATGCTCGGTGTGATCCCTGCGGCCCTGACTTATTACTGGCGTATGAAGATGCCGGAAACCGCTAGGTACACCGCTTTGGTGGCGAAGAACGCAAAACAAGCTGCCCAAGATATGGCGAAAGTTTTACAAGTTGAGATTGAAACCGAAGAACAGAAAGTGGAAATGATAGCTCAGGATACCAGAAACTCGTTCGGGTTGTTTTCGAAATAATTTCTCCGGCGACATGGTCTTCATTTGCTCGGAACCAGCAGTACCTGGTTCTTAGTTGACATTGTTTTCTACTCACAGAACCTCTTCCAGAAAGACGTCTTCACCGCCATCGGGTGGATTCCGGAGCCGGCCGAGATGAGCGCCACCGGCGAGGTCTTCATGCTGGCCAAAGCTCAAACGCTGATTGCACTTTGCAGTACAGTTCCCGGTTACTGGTTCACGGTTGCGTTCATCGATATCATCGGACGTTTTRCGATCCAACTCATGGGATTCTTCTTCATGACGGTGTTCATGTTTGCTCTCGCCATACCGTACCACCACTGGACCTTACACGACAACCRTCTTGGATTCATCRTCATKTATTCATTAACATTTTTCTTCGCCAACTTCGGCCCTAACGYCACCACTTTCGTCGTCCCTGCTGAAATCTTTCCGGCAAGACTCAGATCCACTTGCCACGGTATCTCCGCCGCTGCCGGGAAAGCCGGTGCCATCGTCGGAGCTTATGGGTTTGTCTACGCTTCCCATAGCACCGACTCTAAGAAAACAGACGATGACGACAGAATCAAGAAGTACCTCAATATTCTCGGCGTCATCAGTTTCTTGGGGATGGTGCTTACGTTTTTAGTGCCGGAAACAAATGGCAAATCGCTGGAAGAATTATCCGGCGAGAATGAGGAGGATTCTGAGCCGACGCCGACCGCAGATCTCGAACTGGTCCTATTAGATTGATCGATTAATTAAATAATGGGGTTGTCATAGAGGCATTGATTATGGGATTTCAAGAACTAATTACCACTTTGTGTTCTTTGTGGCTGGGATAGGTAAGTTTGCTTTATGAATCACGAAGATTCAGAAAAAAGGCTAAATCATGCAACGTTTACCTTTGTGGCACGTAATTATTTATTCTTTTTTCTTGTATTTGTTTGATTTTGTGTTATAAAGTTGTAACGCTTTTGTTTTTAGATACAAAGTAATAAAGAATCCAAAAGTTATACATTTTGTAGAATTCTTAATAGTTGGAATATTGTTTAGGACTAATTAATAACATAATTATGTCAATATTAATAAACAAGCATTCTTGTTCCATTGATTTTTAGGGAAAATTTAAAAAAACCCAACAAACTTTTTCATTTTGAATGGTTTAGTCTTCTAAACTTTTTTTTGAAGAAAAAACCCATTAAATTTTCCTTTTTTAGTAAAAAAAACTAATAAACTTTCTTATTTTGATTAATTAAATACCTGAACATTTTCTTATAAATAACTCATCGTACCTTTAAGAATTAGTTATTTAAATCCTTTTAAACCAAAAAGGTTATATTAACCGACTTCATTTTTATTTTTTTTAAATCCAAGGTCTTAATCATTCAAAATATAAAAGTTTAATGATTTTTTTCATATAAATAGATAATTTAGGGATTTAATTATATAAAATAAGAAAATTAAATAGTTTTTTCATTTAAAAAAATATAATTTAGAAACTAAACCATTAAAAATAACAATCTTTGGTTTTTATTCCATGGTCAATCGATGATGCCATTTGTTAAGAAATTTAAACTGAAGTTTTGAAAATCTATTACAAAGTTTATAAAACATGTTTCAGATAATTGATTATGATTTCTAAACCTTATTATTTGTCAATAAAAACGTATTTAAAAAATTGAAATAATGGTAAAATTTGTATGATTAATCCTTTATTTATTTTGAAACATATATGTGATAAAACGATGTACTATAATTGTGATAAAATATGGATTTGTATTAGAAGATGTCAAGTAGTCAACTTGATGTTACGATTACATGGATGCAAGTTGCAATAAGCCCCTCAGGCAAATTGAGGATTGCAGCCCCTACCAAGAGGACTGTTATGACAATGATGTAGGTTTTGGTTAGATTAGGGAAACAATAAGGTTCACAAGATTTCGGGTCATGACCAAATTGCCTAATAATACATCTGTCACAAAGTAGTCGTGTAAAATGAAAAAACATAGGTTTAAAAAAATAATTGTATAATATATTTTTTTAGTTAGATTAAATGATAATTTTTTATCATAATAGAATGATGATGAATTTAAGCATCTCATTATTAATATAGAATTGGAAATTAAGTTAGTACTTATTTTTAATAGTGGGTATTTATTTAAGACAATCTAAAATTTGAATGTCAATTGTTATTTCAAACAAAAGATATTAATATTTTCTAAAAAGGTGTGTGTGAGAAAAATCTAGAGAAAAAGTGAACAAATTTTTAGAAGCTTTTTATTATTCTGGTCAACTATTCATTTGTTTAAGATTGATAAGTAAAATAACAACTCATAGAATATACAATGCAAATCAAATGAGGAAATACAAAAAGTTTGATGATAGAAGATTTGCGCCATGATTTTAAAAAGTTGAAGATAAGAGTGACTCATATTATGTTTCGGTGCTAATTCGGGGCTGGAGTTGAGGTTCAAAACTTTTTGCGAACTTCTCATTTTCGTTATACAAATTATCGATTACAAAGGGACAATATAATCAATCATCAAAACACGAGGGTGTCAAATGTAAATTAAGATCATAACAAAAACAATAAATGTACCAACATTGTTGAAGATGAAAGTTGGCGACATAATGGAGCTCGATGAAAGAGAAGATGGTGTCTTGTGACAAGAACTCAAATGCTTGTTGATGGTGGTGTCCGATGTGTTAATGATGTCGAATAGGCTTAAATATTTCTTGTGTGAGCTTAAAGAGTTCGTATTTATGTCGATTAAGATTCGAAAAGGTAAACAATATTATTATATCCAGACTTAAGAGACCGAGCTTGAAAAACTTGAGAACTAAAAGGAGAGGCAGGTGAGCAGAACGCCTTCGAACTAGAAGTAGTACAAATTGATATCGGATTGATTCACCTTCAGCATATTAAGTTTTGATGCTGACCTATAAGAAACTACTTACAATGAGCGTATATTTTTTAATTTTCCAAATTCTTAATTTCGGGTCAGTTTAACCATCAGATTTTATCTTTATTTTTTTATAAAACAAAAATATTATATGTTTTAACTTGATATTCACCAACAATATAAATGTTTTGTATCTATATGTTACTCATATCACCATAAGTAAGACTAGTCTCTCATATCAGAAAACCAATCTAGAAGATAAAGTCGAGTGATTCGATATTAGGCATTAGACGTTTTTGTATTCTCATCTTCTTGATAGAAATTTGTAAGTCGACGCAAGAGAAGTCGCATCAATATTTTTCAACAAGAATTGAGAATAGATCTTTGTTCTAAGGAAGAATATCATACCTAATCATGAACCCAGATCTTTCTTACTCTCGTTCATCTTCAAACTCCTGAAGTTTCCGTCAATCTTCCGCCTCCAAAATCGATCAGTTATACGAAATTTCCTATGTCCCAGATGATTCTAAACTACCTTTATCAAGTATGCCCATAGTTAACTCTTATAGTGTTTTTCTAAACCAACTTCCTCTTTTAAAAAAAAAAGTAAAAAAATTAATAGGATCCAGCTCAAACCACCAGGTAAAACAATTTGTTCAGGCATCCAAGTTCGACTCACACCAACTCCCGGCCACCTCTGCCAAGCATCTAGTGACATTATCCCTCCCAACAGACCTTCCTAGGCATTGCCTAGCTCAAGAATATACACATATCTATTTTGGCGCTATTAGACTAGCCCTTAACTTCCATGGTAGGAAAGGTGTTCCAGCGTTCTCCCGTATCGCCTTGGTTGACACCAGATTTGTAGAGTACCAACATGCTTGCATAGGTACTATACAAAAAACCTTGAACGCAGGAACAGTCTTTGTCACTTTTTATCCAAACTTCAATATCCCTCTAAATGATCCCTCACTACATACAGCCTTCAAAGCCCAGATACAGATAGGTGGAACTGCCCAAGTTAACACCTTCCAGGCAACCTTTCACTATCAAATGACATATAGTGTCCAAAACCACTCTTTGGACATTATGGTTCTAGAACAAGAACACGCAGGAGACACCTTGCTTATTGATATTAATTCAAGTGCCACTCCAACATGCACGTATGTTCCAAGATAGTTATCCAGAGAAGAGCTGCTCAAACTTCTACCAGAAAAATGGGTAACCAATTACGAGCAGATCCATCAAGCCCATGTCCAAACAAACACGACCCCAGATTTCATTCAACATGAAAATGGAATGGTTGAAGTCAAATTCTCGAACAGAGAAACAAAGACGGACATATTTGCAACCATCGGCATGATCCAACCATTAGAATCATCAACATCGCTGCAAAAATACCAATATTATTGGTACGACGTATGCAACTGCCAAGATTGCTTGGACGAAGCATACAAAGTTGATTATGATGAAGATATTCCCCAAAAAGGTTCTCTGTGAAAGCTAAAAAAAAGATATGAGGCAGGAGATCTTGCTGTTGGACTCCTAGGTGAACCATCAGGCAAGTTCGATTACTATGTTCTGTATGGAAACTCACCCTCTAAACCAAACCCAACCCTCAAGCCCTGTTATACCTCACCTTCTCATAAACCCCCCAACCAGCCCCAAGGTGAATGTTGTGTTATAACCCCAACAACCCCATCTGAGTACCAGGAAGAATTTCCACCATTCAGTCCTTTCGAACATCCCCACCAAATAACGAGGCATGATTGGAAGATCAGAACTCCCACAACCATAAGTTCCTCTGGAAACCCCAACATCGTTAGTCATGCTGAAGCCACTCTAAACTGGCAGAGTGAAAACGTTGTTGCTCAAAACAAAGTTCTCAAAACCATTTTGGCACAGCAAACAAAGCTGACAAAGACACAAGAGGTTCTTATGACAAAAGTGCAGACTCTTGAAGGTATGATCACGGAGATCAGGATCAAGATATAAGGACTCCACAATGAGCTTATCCAAATAGTTCAGAATAGTCATTCACCAACCTCTAACTCTCTCACCCAAAAAGAATCAGAGATGAAGTTTCTAAAAGCTCAGCTTACGGATCTTGAGAGACAGCACAAACAAAAACGATTATCAACCTTGGTTGAAGATCCATGGAGGTTACCTTCCACTCCCTATATTGGAACTGCATTTGATCCACAGCCACTTCCCTCGTCACCATTCATCCACACATTTCCATCAGTAATGTTATGGTCCTCAGAAAAGAAAAAAAGGACAAACAAACCTACTTTATTTCCTGCCAGATCTCAACAAGCCCTAGAAAGAACTGAGAGAGCCTCCTCCAGTGGAACGAAGGTACTCCCAGAAGACACGTCTATGGTTGCCTCCTTAAGGCCACCCGGAGTTTTACCGATACAGGAAATATAACATATTTCTTCTTTCTTAAGGTCTTTGACCCATACGAATACCCTTCCGGAATCCACTGTTGTTGCACCAATCATCTCTTCCTCCACAAATGAAGAAGGTGATTTTGACCCAACAGAAGCATTCGAACACCTGTTCATGACAGAGCCAGCAACCAGGTATCGGGTTGATTCAGAAGTAGAGGAAGGACCCAGTGAAACTGGTTCAGAAACAACACCCCAAAGACGGGCCAAAGTTCCAAAAGGTGATACTAAACAACAGTTCACCTTTGATGACATCCCCCCATCAAGATGAAGGGACAGAAGCATTGAAATGCCAACATGGTGTAGTGCATAACTCCAATACTATGATATTGACATAGTAGTTAAAAGATTCATAACCAGGTACCAAGGTCGCCTCAAAGACTAGTACTTGAGTCTTGGAGAGTATCATCAACTACAAATCCAACAATCTCAGTCTCCCGAAGAACTCATACATAAAATATATGTTGAGTTTATAGGCAATCCAATCGAACACACTGCCCATGTAAGAGAAGAGTTTTTAAAAATGAAGTGTTGTTCATATCAGAAAAAGGATCTTGAGTGACATTATGATCGCATGTCCAAAAGATTTTATTGTCTAAATGGACCAGATGATGTGAATCTCAAGCAAGTATTTTTAAACTCCTTCCCAGAAACTCTAGCAAATGAATCATTTAGATTCTTAGAGCTGAAGGGAATCATAGTTGCTCAAGCCTCAATAAGAGAACTTTACCAGCTGGTAACAAATGCACTCGCTAAGCTCTGCAATTAGAGAAACTTTTTTTCTGATCTCGAGAAAACTAGCAAAACACTTCGTACAGCTTGTGATGACAAGTATTTATGAATAAAATGCAAAGAAAGTTCTTCCTGTGATTGTTCCCACAAAAAGAAGACGTCCTCTTTTGGTGAAAGAAGAAAGCCTTTTGTCTCACAAAACGGTCGGAACAAAAGATGGAAATACCTGAAACGAAAACCATAACGGGGTTGAAACACTGATAGGTGCTACATATGCAACAAGAAAGGGCACTTTGCAAGAGATTGTAAAGAGAAAAGAAAATCCTAAGCATTGATTCAGACACTCAACCAAATTGAGCCGACATCTCTGATCTAAAATCTCTCTATTCTCTTGATGATGAACTTAATGACCAATCATTATGTTCAATTGCCTATTTAGACTCTTCAGATGAAGAATCTGAAACTGAGTACCGTCCAGACATCGAAGTTTTCATGGTAAAACCTCTCTCCGTTTTTCAAGCATGCCATTTTCCTCTCCCACACGTTCGAAAATTTGTCCTGCATGTATTACCCGTGCAAAAATCATAGTCAATTCCTTTAGCCAAAGTCCACCTTCTCACCACAACATATGTCAAGCCTATCTCGGTTGTCGCCTTTTTTTATATTGGGTCTTCTGTTTTAATATTAAATCCCAATATCTTACCCAGCAGCTACTGGAGGCCACATCACCAACACTTTCTTGCAACTAATGGTGATACTTGTCATTGACAAAATCACTATCCCGGTTTACATCCGGCTATTTCCTAAATGTGTGGTTAAAAATAGATTATTAGGATCCAGTTCGCATGGCAAGGACCTTTTGATTGGTTTCGACATACTCCATACACTACTAGGATTGAGGTATGCAGAACAGGGTCTATGCTACAAGAGTTTCCTATATCCATGGAACTCTATTCCATGACTCTATATGGCATCAGACATCACTATGGATAGTCTCAAAGAGCAGATTATTCAATCTTCTTGCGCCTCAAATCACACAGAGTTYTTAAAGAAAAGTGGATCTCCACTATGGTTAAATCCTTCATTTTTTATTACACTCCCATTCAAACAAAATGAAGATGTTAACCCCACAAGAACAAGCCATCCGAGTATGAATCCAGATCACTACCAGCTTGCAATCCAAGAGTGTTCGGAACTCATAAGCCAGGATCTCATAGAGTCAACTACATCGCCATGGGCATGTGAAGCATTCTATGTCAACAAGAGGAGTGAACAAGTTCATGGCAAGCTTAGGCTAGTCATAAATTATCTACCCCTCAACCAGTTTTTGGCTGATGACAAGTTTCCTCTACCACAGAAGAATTCATTGTTCCAGTCTCTCGCACATGCAAAGATCTTATCAAAATTTGATCTCAAAGCTGGTTTTTGGCAATTAGGGTTAAGTCCTGATGACAGAGCAAAAACTGCCTTCTGTATCCCAGACCATCACTACCAGTGGAACGTAATGTCGAGCGGTTTAAAAAATGCTCCATCTGTCTTCCAAAAGGCAATGATAAAGATTTTTGAACCAATACTCAACAACACTCTGATATACATCGATGACATCCTTCTGTTCTCACCAGACGAAAAATCTCACATAGATTTACTTACCAGGTTTCATTCCATTCTCAAGGAACATGGGATCATGTTATCCGAAAAAAGATGGAAATCAGAGTAAATTCAATTGATTTTCTTGGTATGAAGATATCTGATGAACAATACCAACCACAACCTCACATTGCTTAAGAACTGTACAAGTTCCCTGGAATATTGACGTCATGAAAAGAAATTCAACAATTTCTTAGGCTGGTAAATTATATGGCAGATTTTTTACCTAAATTATCGAGCCATGCTGTGCATTTATTTCCCATGGTGAAGAAAAGTCCGCCCCCTTGGGGTAGGGAATAGACTTTAGCTATAGAAAGAATGTTGATCCTAGATCTCTCAATAACACTAATAATCTAGTTATGAATAACCAAATTATAGTGATTTTACGAAGAAAGTTATGAAGACTTAAAAATAAAATAAGAACATTCAAGAACAGTTTTGAGCTTCAAAGGTTTTTCTTTATAAATAATGAAACGTAAAATAAAGAGTAAAAGCCTTTTTTTTCTTTCTCACAAGCGCTCGCACATGCGCGCTCTTTTACAATAGACCTAATCATCTATTTATACTAGTCGGCTAATACTAAGATAACTATCTATTGCTACTTTCTAGCAAATAGTCTAGCTAACAGATAAGGTTTATCTTTTACATGGATAAGCATTACTAACGAGATAAACTATAATTCCAGCTGTTGATTTGTCATCTCCAGCTGTCATTATCAATGTGATGAATTCATCCTTATCTTCAAATCTTCATTGCATGCTTGGATGAATACTTAGAAAATCTTCTAAGTGTTTGTCTGTCCAGAGTATCGATGAGAATGCTTCTTTCCATCGCATCATCCATCGATCCTCTGGTTGGTCTTTCCATCGATCCAATGGTCTAACTTCGTCCATCGATCCAATGGTTGTTCTTTTCATCGACCCTCTGGTTAGTCTGTCCATCGATCTCTGGATAGTCTGTCCATCGATCCTCTGGTCGAATTCCAGACTTAGTCATTTTTGCCTTGATGTCTTCATCGGTCTTCTGGTTCTTCATCACTTGTTTGTTTTCAATTACTTTTTACATTTTGCATTGTGGGGTTTAACAAAGAATAAGGCAATTGGCTGATGTGATGCCTTCTTTAAATATTCCTACTGTTTCTGACAAAAGGGTCCTCCAGACAGACCCAAGTGATGAGTACTGGGGAGCAGTCCTAATAGTTCAAGACAAAACTGGTGTCAGAACAATTTGTGGATACAAAAGCGGCACGTTCAAAGAATCAGAGCAACGCTACCACTCTACCTTCAAAGAGATCTTAATTGTCAAAATGGGAATAGAAAGATTCCAATTCCATCTAATCGGTCACGATTTCCTGATTGAAATGGATATGTCTTCCTTCCTACGCATGCTCCATTTCAAAAGAAAAATACTCCCAGAAGCCCAAATTTTGAGGCGGGCAAATTGGTTCTCTCAATGGAAATTCACTGTGAAACACATCAAGGGGTCAGAAAATATTCTAGCAGATTTTCTGTCCAGACCAAAGGGCTATAAGTATGATGTTCCAAAAGACATCCAGACAATCCACAAAGCCAAGGTCCTTCCAATGGTATTTCTTGTAGAGAAAGCAAGCTCTTCCAGCTCATCTATCCCAAACACTTCTCAATCTCCACATCAGGTCGATCCAGCTGAAGGTGTCACAACTTCACCACAAGTCTTACCAGATGAAATAACATAAACAATTGCTGACCTCACCTTAAGAGAAAGGTCCCAGTTGAATTACAAAATGTTCTTCACTATCACACTGAAAAAGCATAACCTGTTCATGAGAAACCTCCAGTTCCATCCAGATTACCCGTACCTAAATGTCTTCCATATCCATGACTTATATAGGTTCCAAAAGAAGCCCTTTGTTTCTTCTTGTATCCATTCGAGTCTCATACCATCGCAGTATCATTCAACTCAGCCAAACTACTCAGCTACATTTTCCAATGTCAGTTTGAGGGTCCGCCCACAAGGGCAAAGAACGTATTCACCCTCTCCAGTGGTTCCTCCCAACGCATCAATGGATTCAACGATTAACTGTCTGTTATAAGGCCTATGTTGTAATCATGTTTAGGAGGTTCTGCTTCTTTTTACCACATACAGCTCTTCGACAACAACAATCACTGGTCTACCACTATCCATTATCATTCATTCACGAATGGAATGACAACAACCCAGGCAGTAAGTACTTCGAGTTATCCCAACCAAGAAAGTATATGGAAACAAGGCGGATTCTAGCCAGTGCTAACCTAGTTGATCCAGATTCGATCCCAGAACAAGTTCTGAACAATGAAAGACTCTGGTCTTCTGAACATCCAGTTTCTGCATCATGGGACGAAGCACTTGAACATTGGTTCCGGACTCATCTCACGAAGAAAATAGACACTTCCGATTATGAAGACTTTAATGAAGATGATGAGCGTTATGACTCCAAAGAAAACCTGCACAATCCTTATGAAGACGATCCGTCTCATCCTGACTCTCATTGGAAATAATTATCGTAGTATAATTAAAATAATTGTCTCGACTAAAAGACAAAATTGTGTTGTAATAATGATGTAAGCTTGAACTCACTTTCTTGTGTTGTAAGCGCTTACCTCATTTAGTTTCTTTTCTAGTTTGAATTATTACTAGCTTTTGTCATGCTTATGTCATGCTTGCATAGGGGTACCTTTTCCTTCCCTATAAAAGGAAGGCTTCCCTTCATTTGTAAATCATCCTTGGAAAAGAAATACAAGTCGCTTTTATATATCCTCTCTTGTTCTTAAGTTTAAGTTCGTGTTCTTCTTGCTTTCTGTTATGCTTGTTTCTTAGTTTTAGTCATCTTCTTAGTCATCTTGTATCAGACTAGTCTCCCAGTCTTGGGAATCACCCTTTGGTATCAGAGCCACACCACCGTTCCCCCTCCTTTCTCTTTCAAGATTTGGATTAGTATGCTCTATGACTACCGTTTTATACGGATCTTTCATACCAAGAAAATCAATAATTTCATTATAAAATTTTATAATTTGATATATAAAAATATATTTTTCGTATAGAATCAATATTTGATTTGATCAAGCAAATCGTCTTTAGAAAAATCGAAGACTAGTTGAAATAAAGTTAGATCGACACCAAAGCGGATTGGTTCATCATCTAGCTAATTGAAGATCTAAAACAGATAAGTCCATTAGTTTGACAAAAGCTATCTGGCAAGCTGATTTTAACAGAAGACTTTGGGACCAAGTTTCTTTTACCGTCTCTAAATGAGCTAGTGTGGGAACATGTTCAACATGTTAGTAAAGCAAGTTCAAATGTATCAAAAGTACAATTAATTCCTACTTTAGTGTTCACCCGGCACACTAAAGCAAGGATGAAGACTAGAAAAAGATGCTTTGGGACCAAGTGTCCAACCTTGTCCTGGTATGGGAACATGCTAACCATGTCAGCAAAAGCAAGTTCAGAGGTATCAAAAGTACTATTTGATTTTTCTTTTATTGTTTAATCAACATACAGAAGGATGGGTTGAAGCAATAATTGTCTACATCATAGCAAAAGACTGATATGAAGAGTAATGGTACATGGATCATCAAATCAAATGAAGACAAGTGTTAAAGTTGCATTATTGCATTTTATGCACGAACTGCTATACAGGATGATCTCTAGATCGACTGAAACTTCGTTTTCGAATAACAACTAATAGTTTGTTCTTTCAGATCGGCGCCATGATATGTGAATATTACCTTAGTTCTTCAGATCCAAAAGATAACTCTCCCCCAAATTTAGTGAATTTGTCGTCTGTCAGATAGTTTAGGATCACAGGTCTTACATTCCTAGCTTCTGTAACATATCTGTAATTCTTTGTTTATAAACAAAATGTAGAACAAAAAATTAAAAGTGAAAATTTGTTATGTTTGTATTCAACCTCCCATTCTTCAAACATCTGTAGTATAAGTCGTTGTGCTTGATATGACAATTATGACAAGAAAATAATAATGTTTCAATTGAAGGTCGACTATGTTAGAGGTACTCTCTTGGAAGGGAGCCACCTGGATAGGATCATATATAAGCTGAGTTTTTCTTCCTTATAAGGTTTTCTTCTTGAGCTTGGCTGAAGGACGAACAGTCGGAGAATGTTGTCACCGAAATTAGATGATATTCTTGACTCTTTTATGTGTTTCTTTCCGGGTATGTTATAGGGAAGGAAAAGTTTGATATCAATTTTGAGTGAAAAATAGTTTCGCCGAGGTTTTATAGTCATTGATTAGAATTGAAATCAACATGGAAACCAAGGAAACCACAAGTGATTTGTATTTAATAGAATGATCAGTGCTAGATTTCGAGGATGAGATCTTTTTAAGGTTGGGTGGTTTGTAGCATCCGTGACTCTTGGTCCTTGTTTAGAGTCGATTAGTGCCCAATAGGGATTAGAGTTGGTTATTTTATAAAGCATGGAATATAAATGTAATGAGGATGCATGAGGATTGAATCAGAATGAAATATGAAGAATACGTGCAACACATAGATCTGCGTGACTTTTTGCACGAACTTCCATGTGATTACCCATTAGTATGGGTGACTTCTACATGGCTTTAGTCATGTGAAAATCACATTAAGGTCTATCAGTTCTAGAAATGTCATATTTTGGGGTTTTCTTCCTCATTTCTTCACCCCAACTATTCTCCCTCACCATTTTCTCTCTACTTGGAGTATTTTGGAGATCTAAGTCTGATTTCTAGGTCTTGGGAAACATTTGTTGGTGATTTGAAATGTGTTTATTAAAGGTAAATTTCAATCATCTCATCCTTAAAAGTAGGGTTTTGGTCATTCTTGCACCTCAACCTCATTCCTTCTTTGTGATGACTTTATTAGAGCTTGGGAGTCAATTTTTGGAGCTCTTGAAGTGTGGTTTAGGTATTAGGAAGCTCTCCCTAAGGATTTATCTTGGATCCTTCAAGTTTGAAGAGTAAAACCTATTAAGTATTTTGAGATCTATGTTTAGGGCTTTTGGTGGATTTGTAGTTTGTGTCAATGTTTGGTATCTCTTGGGCTTGGTTGATGGCTATGAGAAGATTCCTTAGAGATGTTTTCTTTTGGATCTCTAGTCTTCACTTTGGAAGCTAGATCATGGGTTTGGAAACTAGATTTAACTTAACCTAGCAAAGCGAGTTCAAGTTGCTTTGTGAAAACTATGTACATGTCAAAAACATTCATTTTGATGTCTTAAAGTGTTTTACTTGATATTTATCAAATGTGTTGACTCTATGATGAGATTTTTTGGTATATTTGAATTTATAAAATTTGTAAAATGTATATATTTGGGTTTTTGGACATTTTGATAAATAAGTCCTAAGAGTGGGGTCTTTTGATGATTGATCATATAAATGGAGATTATGTTATGTTAATACATTTTTAATGTACTTGGTTTTATAAACCATTTAGAAAATGAATTTTATTGACTTATATCGACTTTTATTGAGTAGTCACATAAGTCTGGAATTTATTGGTCGTTTTTTGATCAAATGAGTTTTTGGGACATTTATCCAGGTTAAATTGCTCAATGTTGAGCTTTGAAAGTGAATTGTCTTTATCGTATATTTACATGAGAGCTAGATGTTTTGATTGCATTGGTCATTCATTTAGAGTTATGTAGTTTAGACCATAATACATTTGATCCATATGTATGTGAGTCATTCATTTTGATAAGTGATGAGTTTTGATGTTCTCACTTTGATACCAATGAGTGAATAATGGGTTGTATCGGTATTGCACAGAGGATTTTGTTAGGGTCGGACTTCTAGACATGGGTATTGCAGAAAGGAGCCCGTTTAGGTTTGGACTCTGCAACCTTGGGTATTACAGAGAGGGACACGTGTGGAGTTGGACTCCGAGATGGTGGGTATTACAGATGTGATCTCTTATTGATTCGGGCTCTGGAACCCTGGATATTACGATGATAAACTCGTGAGGAAATAGGGAAACTGGACAGTTGTGTGCTATTGATTTTAGTAGGTTGTCCACCATTGGTGGTTTTGATACTAGTGGTGGTGTTGACAGGATTGCCAATGAGGATTTGTTAGGCAGCATAAATTAATGTGCTAATGGTAACTTGCTCGATAGTTCTTAATGATCTGTTAATGTCCAAAGTGCAGTTGATAATTGTCAAAGTAGACATCCTCCTAAGGGAATATCTGAGAATAGATATGTTAATAGACCTGCTAAAAAGTCATTTCGTGTGACAAAACATTTCTAAAAGATTTGATGATTATGTTTTTGAAGGAAAAATAAAATATGGAATTAAAAATTTTGTTAACTATTCATTGTTAGATTCTGTTTATGCATGTTTTGTGTCCAACTTAAATAAAAGTGTAGAACCCAAGCCTTTTTTTTATGCTTATAAAGATTATAAAATTTTGGTAGATGGTTTGAATGCAAAAATGGAGGCTTTGTATATGAATGGCATATGGATTGTTATAGATCTTCCTCCAGGTAGAAAAGCAATAGGATGTAGATGGATATTCAAAATCAAGTATAAGTCTATGGGGGAAATAGAATGGTACAAGGCTTGTTTAGTGGCTAAAGGGTATAGTCAAAGAGCTTGTATAGACAGTCAAGAAAGTTCTATCCTGTAATTGAAATAGTGACCTTGTAAGTCTTGCTATTTAAAACAATTGGTCTTTGTATTTATTTGATATTAATAATGCGTTTCTTTTTATGGAGTTTTAATTGAAGAAGTTTACATGGATTTTCCTTAGGGTTATATTTCTAATAATGATAAAAGAGTTTGTAAATTGGTCAACTCTTTGTATGGGTTGAAATAAGCTCCATGTTAGTGGAATGAAAAAATTAATTGCATGTCTTCGTGATAATGATTTTGTTCGAAGTATGAGTGACTATTCTCTTTATATGAAGTCTGAAAGATATTTTTGTTGTGTTGTTAGTTTATATGGATGATATAGTTCTGATTGGTAATTGTGAACATGAACTAGCTAAAATAAAAGAGTTTCTAAGAACTAAATTTATGAATATAGATTTTGGTAAAGTGAAGTTTTTTTCTTGGCATAGAGGTGTTAGAACACGATGACAGGTTGTTGTTGGGTTCAATATTTGTATTGTAATTGTATTCAAGCTTTGTTATTTCCTTTGTAATTTTGTTTAGTATAAATAGTCTAGTTTGCTTTGTAATTGTTGTTGTACATTTCATTCTGATTGTAATCCTTTGAAGAAGTTGAATACACAAAATCCTTTGAAGAAAACTCTCTCTATACATTTCTTAATCTGCCATAGTTGAATCTTTGGACCATGAACTGTGGAAATTATAATTATACTTCTTGGACTCTACTTCATTTAATTTGGATTTAAAACAGATCTAAAATTCTCTAAATCAAAGGTTTATGTTTTGAAATTGTAAATCTGTGTATTCTTTATTTTTGATTAAGAAACTGTTCATATTATTAGAACTTGAATGTTTGAATGTTTTGAGAGTTAACCTATTTCGAGCGATTTGATTATGTGAGATGAGTCTTGAGCGATTTACGTGAGTTGAGTGATTTGAATGTTTTTGAATATATTTTGGTTGATGAACTTTTATGAATGAGTTTGAGCGATGAGTGTGCTTTGAGAGATGAACACTTTGGGAGATTTGGTTCTGAGAGTTTTTGAGCGATGAGTGTTCATCAAAAAAATTGAGCGATAACCCTTTGATCCAAAGTTTTGCATAAGAGTGTTTAAAATAGTTGTTTTTGATAGATATCCTGGTTATGAACGACATCTACATCTTTTTTCTCGAAGTGTTTGTGTGTAACTTTTTTTTTGTTTATAGGAAGTTTTTTTTAAGTGTTGTGATTTTTTTTTCTGAGTATTTCTTTTTCTTTCCAAGTGTTGTGATTTTTTTAGATATTTTTTTTTAGTGTTGAGTAAAAAAAAGTTGTAAGTAAATATTTTTTTGTTGTTGAGCTAAAAATATTGAGTGAATTTTTCTTATTTTGAGAGGCTTCTTTAGTATTAGGCAAAAAAATTTGTCTGAGTGTTGGTTAGGACAAAGTGTTGAGAGATTATTTTTTATTTTTTCTGGAAATACACTTCATCGTGGATCTAATCTTTTTTAACTTTTACAGATTAAAATGACTACTGTTGAACACCATGATTCCCACCATGAGTCTGATGATGAACACCCTATCCTTTCCATCAGATCCCAACCAACTTTTTTTTCACAGTCAGCAAATAATACAAATATCGAAATCCTTTTCCCAAAAGCCCTATACCTTGATCTCAAGCCAAATAACCACCACTTAAACATTGAAATGAAAATAGAATTCCCAATCATCATGGAGATATTAAAAGGCCACATAATCTCTTATGTTTTAACTAAAATTGCGGATGTCCCATCAGTCTATCTTGCAACAATTCTGGTACACTCTCTCATATATCTAGGATGGGAACTAGTTTTTCTTTGAGGAACACGTAGATCATTTTATGAGCAGGCTGACTCTAATAATATTGAGGAGAATTTTGAACCTGCCAAAAGCTAATTCCTTTCCCGGAAAAGAGAATTTTGAGGAATTTGTTTCAGATCAAAAACTATGTGCTGACATAAAGATGTTTGGGATATTGATGTTTCCAAAATCATACAAATCAGATTATCATCCAAGAACACAATCAATATTGAGTAGAGAGAGATTTATCACCAAAGATCATATTGTATTTCTTGAGAGAATTGTACAAGTGATTAACAGCACTAATATGAAATTATGAACTGAACTAATTACAATTAGCAAACTAAAGACTAGTTATACTAAGGAAACAGTAAATCCTAACTTTTACAAAACAATTACAATGGGAGAACTTGAATACAACATTTAAGCATAAACTTGAACCCACCAAATATTCAGGAACTCTTAACAATCCTACTCAGTTCAGCAAAAATTCCTAGCAACAGTTTGGCATCTTCCCTTTTCCATACTAAACAGATGCCTAACTTCTAAAACTGTCGGAGTAGATACTTGCAGTACAGCGCTCTTAAAATTCTTTCATGAAGTAGTGTTCAATAAGCACTACGACTATACAATCATCATTTGGAACGAGCTTGCCGAACTAGTTCATGCAAAGAAGTTCACCTCGAGAGCCAGAAAATTCATTCCTTCCAGAGGTTTCTATAACTAATCATCAGATCAATAATGAGGTCAAACAAAGACATTCCTTTCAGGATTGACAGATTTTTTGGCCCAGATTATGAAATGCAGTTTTTAAGAGCTCACATAGAGGTTGAAGATGTGGACTCCATAATGAACATTCCTGATGAATTATTGGATTATGTTGATCATAGGTCTCAATGTTAATTAGAATATAGGACAGAGATATCCTACAGTCCATCCAGAACTGGAGGGACTTACCCCAGGAGCAACTCATGCCTCAGTTATGTGCAGTGAGGGTTTAGGTATACCTGAGCGAGTTCTGGTATAAGCGGTATCTGAATAGGGTTGTGTGTTGAGAGAAAATGATATTAAGAGGGGATCGGCTGGGGGAGACTCTGATCATGCTGTTTCTGAACAGAATGCTTCCATCAATGAGTCAAGCTCGAAAGACACTGAATCTGATGATGATCAAGCTGATAAGTTAAATGCTGCTGCTGATGATGACTCTAACAATGATAATGATGGTGATGACCATAATCCAGATGATGTTGAGCTGATTCAGAAAAATGTTGAAGAGCACCAACAAATAGACTTTAATTTTGAAGATTCTATTCTGGATTTCGATTATGAAGATGAAATTGATAACATCATGGAGTCTTTAAGGAAGGATGAGGGAGTATTAGTTGAAAATTCTGAGAGGTTGAGTGAAAAGGAAGCAAAAAACAATGGGGAGAGTGTGACAAGAACGCAAGAAAATATAGTTCCTATTTTAACCTTTAGTAGAGGACGGGTAACTATATCTACTGTTGACATTCATCCGTTGAATGTTGGCATTGAAGAAGACATAATCCACCCAACTATGTAATTGCACACCTGCTTGGCCACTCTGAAGAAGACATAGTCCACCCAACAGGTATATGTTTCACTTTCACACGAGGATTTAGCACAAAATCTATTCGTTCCTCATTCGAAGGAATTAGTATTGAAATAAGTAGACAGCTGCCCCCATCTATGACTTCTTTGGATATCACATCGAGTCTTGAGCCTAATATTCCAATTTCTTTTGATACACAAGTTAGTGGAACATCTATTGCTCGTTTTGTTGTTCTCATTGAACATGCCGGAACAACCCGAGTACAGTCACTTGATGAATTTTTACGAGGACAATTCAAAATTCCTACCAATGCTAACAATATTCCAACATTGAGCATTGACACAACAGTTTACTCAACTTTTATTACAACTAGTAATCTATGTGATCCATGTGTTAGTTTACCTAACTTCTTGTCAAGGGAATACTTGAACGACGCCCTAAAGGTTGTTCAGGATACTTTGATAGGAGAAATAAGGAGTTTGAAGAGTTCGATTAAGGGTAAGCAACCCGTAGTTGAAGAAAGTCGTATTCCGTCGCCACCACCTCAACCTCAATAAGAAAAGGATCTTTCGGTGGATGAACTGAAGTCCATGTTGTATGCCAAGATGATTTCTCAACAAAACATGGATTCGATGGATGTTGACTTGGTTGCAATGTTAAGACAATCGGTTGAAGAATCCAAAACCCTTCGAGCCACATAATTTCATAACTTTCAAAGTGTTGTTGTCTCGAACTTGTCAAAGCTTTGTTTAACAATCGCCTCTTCTACCCAAAATATCCAAGATTCCTTGAATGCACTTACTGAAAAAGTTTCTATTCTGAAAACTTCGTGTAAAACTCAAACCACTAACCGTAAAAGAAGAGATGATGACCAGGATGATCCTGATCACCATGACGGGGAGATGAAAAGATAAAGAGTGGCTGAGTCTTCAGGTTTTGCAGGTGATGATTCTGAAGGAAATGAAGATTCTGAAGAGATGAATTCTAATCATTCTCGTGAAAGGGTGACTGGGAGGGAGTTAGTTTTATATGAAAACCCATAGATTAAGCCGGTGGTTGAAAAGCCGAAGGACTCCACAGAAGAAATAAGGAGGTTGCTGGGTATATTAGCTGATGATGATAATGCTTTTTTATTAACTTGGATATTCAACCCGCTATGCAAGCCGACTAATCCTAGAGCAACCACCTGCTTTGCAGGTATCCCAGAGTCTTCGCATTTGAACCTCCGTGGCAACAAGGGGATTTTTATTCCTCTTTGGATTTGAACTTAAAACATCCATAAACTTTTGACCTTTAGAGCCCAAGCTCAAACCAATCAGGCACCACCCTTGTGGTTGATGATGATATTGTTGATACTGAAGGTGGAAGTCATGAGTTCTTTGTAAAGTTGGAGGGAGAAAACGTTGAGTTAGACGATCTAATGTTTGATTTTGAAGCCGATTTGAATGATAATGAGTCGTATTTTCCTTTTCCGAATTAGCCAAATGAAGAACCTGTACCAGAAGTAGAACCACTAGTTGTTCCTTCTTCAATTTCTCCACCCAAAGTTGAAAATGTTTCATCTTCTTGAAGGTACATTACGATGTTTGAAACGGTTGTAGCTCCAAAGTGGGATATAACTAGAATCAGAGAACCGTTTCTTGAAGATATCTATAGAGATATTTTTGTTCATTCTTTGAAAGACCTGAGCTTAAACAAAGTCTTGGGTATTCGAAAAGGAACTCCAAAATACAGAAAAGAATACAAGTACTTCTTGAATGCAAAAAGTCAACCCATTCATTTTGTAAGAACAAGATGCCAAATTGTTTCGATCAAAAAGGTGGAAGCCAGAAAACTCTTAAGGGTATGGTATCCTGTATTTTATGTTCTACGACAAGATTAGAAAGAATGGTATTTCACTGAATTAACTTTCCCAATTTGAACCTTGAAAACTTGGAGTTCATGTACCACGATTTTAGAAACCAGACTGACAGGTTTGAAGGAGTGATCAGAGCTTTGGAGGCCATCAAAACATTTGTGAAGTGTCAAAGTAAATTTTCTTCAGTGATAGATGTTCAAATGGGCTATGAGAAAAACCAGAAGAAAGTTAATATGTTGAAGCCTAATCACGAACTAGAAGACATTGATGGTTATCCTTTGTTCATGATTCTTGAAGATCCAAAGTATGGTGTGGTATTTGAGAATGCCGAGGGTGCTAAGAAGTTTCTAAGATTCAATGAGCTCAAAAAATTACAGTGATGGAATGATCAAGCTGATCATAAAACAACTATAATCAGAGAAGGTACAGGATGACAAAGTTTAGGGTCTGATAAGATGAATTTGAGAGAAGGGTTCCTGCTTCTTAAAGCTTTAGAGTTATTTGATGAAAAGTTGGAATCTCGGAATGCTATCAGAAGATTGGACACTCACCTTCGATTCCAAAATATCAAGATTCTCTATATCCAGAGCTTGAATCCAAAAGAGGATAATGTTTGGTTATATATTTTGTATTGTAAACTCTATTCAAGCTTTGTTATTTCCTTTGTAATTTTGTTTAGTATAAATAGTTCAGTTTGCTTTGTAAATGTTGTACGTTTCATTCTGATTGTAATTCTTTGAAGAAGATGAATACACAAAATCCTTTGAAGAAAACTCTCTCTCTACATTTCTTAATCTGCCATAGTTGAATCTTGAGTTCTTGACAGAATTGTCAATTGATTGAGTAATCTGGAACATCAGTTGTGCATGTCATAATGTAAGTATTGTCATGAATTATTAAATGAATTTAGGTATTAAGGGTGCAAACCTATTAATAAACACCGATGGAAATTAATTTAGTTGCTTCTAGTATTGCTGATTCTGATATGCAAGATCCTTTTTTAATCAAATTTGATTGATTTTCAAAAGTTGGTGGGGAAATTGACTTATTTGACAGTCACCAAGCTTGATATATTTTTTTCTCTTCACAACTTGAGTAAGTTTATGCATGCTCCTTGACAGTCTCGTCTTAAGTTGGCATTTTGAGTTTTAAGATATTTTTAAAAATCGCCAAGTAAAGGAGTTGTATTTCACTGGTCTGACAGGTTTCTCTCAATGAATATGTTAATTTGGATTAGGGAACGTGTATTTCAAATAAAATGCCAGTTACATGTTTCTGTTTGTTTGTAGGAAATATTTTAGTGTCTTGGAAAAGTAAGAAACATATTGGTGTATCGCGGTCTCCTGCTGAAGTAGAATATCGTGCTATGAGTTCAGCAACTTGTGAAATTGTCCAGGTTGTTAGTCTGATGACTGATCTTAAGATTTCTTCGTTACTTTCTGCTAATTTTCATTTTGATGATAAATCTGCTATGCAAATAGATGCTAATCATGCTTTCTTGAAAAAAACTAAGCATGTTGATATTGATGTTCTTATTGGTAGAGATAAGTTTTGTTCAGGTTTGTAAAGACTATAAAGGTCGGTTCTTCTGATCAAATTGTTGATATTCTTACTAAGTTACTGAATGTTCCTCAACATAATTTTTTTATGTGATAAATTGAATATAGATGATCTCTTTCAAAGCAAAGATTAAATGGGGATGTCGAAATGTTTATATTTGCCAATCTTGTCTTTTTATATTTACGCATCTGCTTTTACAGAGGAGTTGTCATAAAGTGTTGATTGTTAGAAGACTAAAAATGTCAAGATATAATACTTCTAGACTGGGGCTCAATAAAGTGGAAGATAAAGGGTAGCACAACAAATTCAAAGTATTATGGTTGACAAGTATCTTCTTTAAGATGATGTTATCATAATAGATTAAATTTGTAAAGCACCACTATGTATTTTCATACTATGGTTTTTATATTTTTGTTCAAATCTAATGTAATTTATGAACTATGATTGAATATATAAATAGTGGAGAAAGATTACAATCATGAGTTTTTAAGATGAAGTTGTGGGATGCCACATAGAAGTTAATTATAGGACAATTTTAAGCCAACTATACATGTGTGTATAACTTTGTGTATGTTAATGCTAAAAGCTAAATATTGCAATAATTTTAACGTTTGTACATAAAAAATTTCTGTTATTAATGATTTATATTATAAAAAAAACAAAGATTAGCATAGTTAGAAAAACGATAGTCAACCGCTATGTAAATGCCTATATGCATAAATTATGCCAAAAAAGTATTTTAAAAACCGGTTTGCTCTTCATAAACATGCAAAAAGAATTATAATTGATAATGTACGTAAATTTCTAATTTAAGATAAGATGTATAACTAATAAATGAAATCACAAGAAGTTACGGGTTGTTTTTTGACGTTAACCGGATAAGTACTTATCGAATAAGAGTCACCAATCATATTTATTTTATCAAGTAAGATTTGCATTCATAAAAAATATTGTATAAACATCTCTAACACAGATTTGTTAACGGATAAAAATTATCACCCTCACTTACATGTAAAATTTCTGTTTAACAAAATAATACAATATGATTTTTGGTGAGACCATCGTCTCTAGCCAAATAAATGTCTCTTATCCATTAAAAATAAATAAATGTTTAGTTACCCAATAAAATATATACACAAATTCTTGTCAAAAACCCCTTAGTTTTGATGTAAAGAAGGTGAAATAGAATGTTGATTGACATGTATACCCCTAGTAGGATATGGTATCTGGTTTTCATTTTTGGCTTGTAAAACCAGCCACCCCTCGAACCTCCCCCACGTAGACCCTATCCATATTCTGTTTACTTGGACTTTGAAGGTTTCAACCGAACACCCTTTAGGCCCACCGCATTAAAATGCACCTTCATTTTCACTTAATTACCTTTTACACCCCTTGTCTTTTTAATTTTGTCATCGAAATCCTCTATACTTTTAGAGTTATCAAAAACTCCATTAAACTTCTTTTTCTCTCAGAGCAAAATCTTGGAATTTGTCTTTTTTTTTTATTAAAAAAAATATCCAAAGAACAAATGTCTTTGTTAACTCTGTTAGTTAGAAGGATCATGACCATAAAAAATTAAACAATATAAAGACAATCTATGATTAATGGGTAAATAGGGATGTTAGTCATAATTTTTAACATACCATAAAAGCATAGTTCACTCTAATAGATATTTACATGATTGATGATCCGTCAATATAAACTAAAGGTTTTTACTATTTTTAATATATGTTTAGGCCAACATCCTTAATCCGTAAGTAAATTGTATATGCTATCACCAATCACTAAGCGAATCTTATTTGAAAAATAGTTGATTTACATTTATGCACCCCATTGGTAATCCATCGATGATGTGAAACAATTATTGATGGAATATCGACAATTATCTATTGTTTTAATTGATTTCATGATGAGATCCATCGTTAATTTGTTTGTAGCTTTGTAGATGGTTTATAGTTGGTCTTAGGGACTATTGGTAGCAGCTTAATACGCTTAATAACTTATATAACTTATTCAATTAACCATATCTAAGTATTCGTTTTAACTTATTCGTTAATCCATGGACCTAAATGAGCTTATTCCGCATAACTAAAAAAGATGACTTGTTCAGGTTAAGCCGCCACATTTCCTACCCCTACCTTTCTCTCAACCCTACCTTCTCCCTAAGTATATAAATATCCTCCCATAATCATTGAATTTCTCCTCTCATCTCCATTGATTTCTAGTCGGTTTATCCCTTCATCTTGTTTTCTCTTCTCTATCTTCATTGACCTAATTAGGTAACTAGGCTCAACATCCCATGGCAACCTAGGTTAATTTATCGATTCTTGATTCAAAATTTCTCAAAAAACTGAAGATAGTTAATTGGCTATTATGTCTGGTAAATTATGTAGAGAAGATATCAATGAAGAACTGGTGATGATCCATTTGAGCTTGTGAGGAGAATTTGGTTGCCGTTTTACAGCTTTGTTTAGTAACGAAGGACTTGGTTGTAGTTTACAGAGATTTAAATGTTGAGGGAGGATTTGGTTGTCGTTGTCTTCCTTGTCTCGTTCTCATTCGTTGCCACAAATCTAGAGAAATTATTATCTAATATTTTACTTTTTCCCCGATGGAAGAAGATGATGTAGAGCCTATAGTAGTTGAAAATTCCATTTGTGAATACTGGTTCAACCGATTCATTCCATTGCTAGAGTTTTGATCTTTATTTTCTCTGAGGTGTTTGAGAACGTGGGTTTATTCCTCAATCCTAAGAGGGCGATTGGTTCGTAAAATGAAATTTGGTGGAATTGGGTTCCATGAAAGAACTTTGACTTTGAAGGAATTGCAATGAAATTTGATAGAATTTTGATCACGCATTTGGTTGGTAGGAACTGGAATTGAATCTCCATATTTGTTTGGGAAAGGATGGGGTGGTAGTTGTGATGATGACAGTAGCGACCTGGTGTGGGTGGATAGTGGTTATGATGGCGATAATATGGTTGGGGGGGGGGGGTGTTGGTTAAAGTGGATGCAGTGGATTGAAATTCAATTATTTCATTTATGTCAAGAAATGATGAATTAATTAATTTGTGGAATTCAAAAGAATTCAAAGGATTTCATTGATTTTAATATGCTAATCAAATAAATGAATTGGAATTTGGTCAAAAGAATTGATCATTTCAATTCCTCTGAATTCCTTTGAAGTCCACGAAACAAATAACACCTAAGTCTCTACAATTTGTATTTTCTCCAGTTTTTGTTGTTTGCATTTCTTCCTCCACAAGGTGTTCGATCAAATGTCTAAAATAAATACAAGTGTTTTGGAATTTCATTGGAGAGGAAAAATCAAATAGTGAGGGCAAAATTGTTATTTATTTCGTTTAATACAAACAATTTATTCAACATAACAAACAAACAACAATAAATTATAATCTATACGTATAAATTAGTTATAGAGCTTAATGGAAAAGATAACCAAACATCCACTTAGTGGCCTTTTCTTTTTTAATTATATAATATTTATATACAGTAAATGCAACGACTAAACTCGCATGTTTTCCTCAACTTTGATGAGGCTTGAGTCCCAATTTCCTAGGAGGCCAAAGGATCACATATTGCTAAGACAAAGGCCCTTTAGTTATATTTGGGTATTGTTTGGCAAACATAAAATATCTTATAAGTGAACTTATTCTTTGAGTATACATTTGGATGGATATAAGCCGACTTATTGAAACGCTACTTGTTGTAGCGTTTTGGGAGCTTATTTTCACTTTTTTCAATTATAATCCTCATTGATATTAATTATAATTTATTAATATTAGTTATTAATAAATATTAATTATTACTAATAATAAAATATTACTAATATTAATAAATATTTATTATTAACTATTTAGAATTATTATTAATTGTGTGATTTTTTAATT
>NC_037543.1:5464534-5479587 GCF_001531365.2 Cynara cardunculus var. scolymus
AAAAATTATTAATTAATTAGTATATGAGTGGTTGACCAATTTTATTTATATTCATATTATATTTAATGGTTATTTAAAATCACAAATTAATGTTGTAGATTTTTTCTAAAATTTGTTTTAGCAAATCCAAAATTATTATTAGAGTAAACTACAATTTTGATTCTTGTGGTGCCACTCAGTATCAAGTTTGATTCATCTTTAAAACTAATTACAATTTTGGCCATTGTGGTTACCATTTTGTATAACTTTTGATCCCTCTAACTAATTCTAGTTAACTTAAGAGTTTTTATTGGTCTTTTCACCTTTTTTGTCTTCTTTTTGTTTTATTAGATAATAAAATAAATTACAATTTTGGTCCCTATGGTTTATCTTTTTCCTTAGGGTAAAGTTCACTTTTGGTCCCAAACATCTATTAATTTCAATGATTTTTGCCTTTTAACTTTATTTTAACATATTTGTCCCTCACAATTAATACCTTCCGACAATTTTTGTCCCTCTTTATAACGGTCATAAACTATTTCCATTAAGTCCAATATAATGAGGGGTATTATGGTTCATTTTACCCTTTTCTAATTTATTTTTTAAAAACTTAAATATAATATAATATTATATATTTACTATGTATATATATACACATATATTATAATACATATTTACATATTATACCGATCTTCAAAAAGGTGGACCAAATCAAAGACCAAATTTCCGGCCAACTCCATCTTCGGCCACTTGATTTATACCTCATCACTTGATTTGGGGTAGATACAGTGAACGAGCACTTGATTTATACCTCATCTCTCCATGGATGAGGAAACCAAAATCGAGATTTAGTTGCCTTTGATGAACATCGATGAACACTATTGAACACCCTCTCCCCGATGAATGCTTACACAAGGACCAAATTACCAGAGATATATAAATTGAGAAACCCCGCCCCCATCCAACCCATCCTTTTCTAGGTTCACTTTTCTAATGTGTGGGTTTCCTCTTATTTGTGCATGAGTTTGGGGTTGGGAAATGGAGTTGCTCTTACCATTGTAAAGGGAGGACAGAGTTGCAAAGAGAGGTTGAGGGAGAGGTGGAACCTATGGGTTTGCAAGTAGGAAGAAAGAATTTTTCAGAAATGGATAAAGTAAATGGTGGTGTTAGATCGGAGTTAGAGATCGTAGTTTTATTTGATTTGATTACTTCATCTGTAAGTTTATGTATTCTGTTTATGTGGGTTTCATGGTTTTTTTCATTGAATAATCTCATCCATCTTATAGGCGGGTTTCAGAGTCTTTTCTTGGTGGAGGATGGTGCAAGAGCATGACGTTGATGGTAGGGAGAGGAGGAGGGCCTGGAGGTGGTTCTGAGGTTGGTTTCACGGTTGTTTTGGAGTTGGCTAGAGTTGGAACATGAATGGCGGTAGAGAGATGAATATAGTGGAGAAAAGGCTATTCAATCGTCTCTGTGCGTTTGTAGTACACACACACAATAGTAAAGTTTACTTTTGATCCCTAACGTTTTAATAAAAAATTTTAAAAAATAGGTAAAATGACTAAAATACCCTTCCTTTAATTGAACTTAACAGAAAAAGTTAATTGTCGTTAGGATAAGAGACAAAAATCGTTGCGAGGTGTCAAACATGAGAGAAAATATGTTAAAATAAAGTTGATGGACGAAAACCGTTAAAATTGACAAACGTTAGGGACCAAAAGTGAACTTTACTCTTTTCCATATTTGTCCTTCTTACATTTTTCAATTTTCATTTTATATGATTGTTATATTATTTACTTAATAATTATTTTAACCAACAAAACATTAAAAAATGTATTTTATTTTATATATTGCATCATTAGAAAAGCCTTGTCGACCTTTAAAATGATTTGAGCATAAAATTTTAAATTTTTATGCAATTTATTTGATATATATATATCTGAAAATTCATATATGCTAATCCAAAATAAATATATTTTATTGTAAATTAGGTTTAAAATATTTACCAGTTTTTTCTTATTTATGTACCATAAAAATCGAAACTTATTTATCTCTATTCATAAATAAACTATCGTTTTTAAAAATTTTGTACACCCAACTCCCATTTTTGCATAAAATACATATATTCCATATAATATGAAATACAATTATACACATTGGTTCCAGATGCTCATACAAAAGACATGACTTGTATATAGCAAATTCTCAAGTAAATGTATAAACTCAGCTTCCCAAAAATCTACAGATGTAAAACATTAACAAATCCCTTCACATCTTTTCCTTCCACATGTGCTCGATCTTTAATGCACATTTTTTTAAAACAAAACGAGGGACAATGAGGTCTAGTAAGAAATCCTCTTGATTGCTATTACAGAGTGAAAATCACCAAAACACATTTTGGAAAATCAATATTTTCAAAGATAACATATAAATAACATTTATTGTACCAAACCTCTTTTGTCGCATCATATAGATGAAACAACTCCATTTTATCGCATCAAACATATGATATACCAAACTTGTCATATCTCATTGATGCGATAACACATTTTTGTCACATCTAATAGATGCTATAAACATACTTTGTCGCATACAACAGATGTGATTACACAACTTGGCACATCTTATGCATGCGATAAAACCCAGATGTAGCATCACAAGAATGCGATAAACATTTTTCTCGCACCACACTGGTGCGATAACCCAACTTCTTGCATCAAACAGGTGCGATAACATAATTTTACCACATCATAAGAATGCGATAAACCAATATCATCACATCACACAGATGCAATAACAGTACATATAATCGAAATCTCATTTAACAAACTATTGAGTATGACACCCTTATCCCAATATACGTCTCTCCTGATTATGCCACCCTTATTTCAAAATATATATATTTCCTGATTATGCCACCCTTATCCCAATATACATCTTTCCTGATTATGCCACCCTTATTCCAACCAGTTGATAATAATATAACATAACCCAAAATTATGCTAATAAATAACATATAATCATTTTCAAGAATACCCAAATATGAATCCATACGGTTCCAAATAAAAGAAATTCAAATAAGTTTTGAAATATAAACTCACCTTGTAACAATTATATGAAGACTTTAAACAACATTGTTGGACTGATACTAGGGAACCGCCCACGTGATATTGTCCGCTTTGGGTTTGACCAACCTCTCACGGCTTTAAAACGCGTCACTGGTAGGAGTAAGACTCCCACTTCCTTATAAGGAAGCCGAATCCCCCTAGCCTCACCGATGTGGGATGCTCCTGCATTGCTACAGGAACGTTGGGTTTAAGAATCGCGGATTTGACCGGCTTGAGGGAACAATGAGTTTTTCGGACCCAACATTCCCACCCCACATCAGTGCGGCCCTAGCTCTGATACCAATTGTTGGACCGATACTAGGGAACCGCCCACGTGATATTGTCCGCTTTGGGTTTGACCAACCCCTCACGGCTTTAAATCGCGTCACTGGTAGGAGTAAGACTCCCACTTCCTTATAAGGAAACCGCATCCCCCTAGCATCACCGATGTGGGATGCTCCTGCATTGCTACAGGAACGTTGGATTTAAGAATCGCGGATTTGACCGGCTCGAGGGAACGATGAGTTTTTTGGACCCAACAAACATCAAATTATCATATAAAAATCACATAGCTTTCTTCTTCTTTCTTTTTCAGTTTTTTGAACCCATGAAACAAACCAAACCAACTTTTCTTGCTCTTTCCAATAATAGAAAAAGAGACCTTTAAAACACCCACATATATAATTAAAAGAATGTGGCGGTGGAAGTGAAGGGATATTTTAATCATATTTTTCAAAACTCACCCCTCAACTTTCACCTCTTAACCATAAATAACCCCACACTTTTATCATCATCAACCGGGATATCATAATATCTGCACCTCAAAGGAATTCCGTCCCCGAATTCAATCAGTCGAATAACTAAGGATACTCGATTCTCATATCAAATTCTAGTTTCTAGGTAGCCTCTTGCCCCTTATGGAATCGCCACTGTATTTTCATCAGACTAATCTCTTTATTTCTCAATACTTTAGTCTTTCGATCAATGACGGCTTCTAGGGTTTTCACCAAACTAAATTTTTCATCAATCTGAATTTCGGGTAATGGTATGACCAAATTCGGGTCAGCCAAACACTTCTACAAATTAGAAACATTGAAAGTGTTATGAATAGTACTGAGCTGCACTGGTAGCTCTAATTGATACACTACTTCACCAACCCGTTTACTGATTCTAAACGGTCCCATGTACCTCGGACTCAGTTTACCCCTCCTCCCAAAACGCACAATTCCTTTCCAAGGTGAAACTTTAAGCATCACATGATCTCCCACTTGGAATTGAATCAGTTTACGACGCTTATCGGCATAATTCTTTTGTCGAACCTGAGTTGTCTTTATTCTTTTCCGAATTCAATCTATCTTTTCTGTCGTTAACTGAACAATCTCTGCACTGGCAAACTATTTCCCCCCCTCTTAATTCCAACACAACGATGTTAGACACTCTCTGTCGTATAAAACTTTATAAGATGTTGCTTGAATGCTGGAATGATAATTGATGTTGTAAGAAAACTGACCAACGGTAAATTGTTTTGCCATGAACCCCCAAAGTCAATAATACATGCTCGCAACATATCTTCAAGGGTCTGTATCGTTTGGTCACTTTGCCCATCTGTTTGTGGGTGCTACACTGTACTCAATCGAATTTGGGATCAAATTGATTTTTGAAAGCTTCCCTAGATTCTCGAGGTAAATTGGTTGTACCTATCTGATATAATTGATAACGGGACACCGTGTAGAGTCACGATCTTATCAATATAAATCATCACAAGTCTTTCCAATGGAAACGTCTCTTTAATTGGTAGAAAATGTGCAAACTTAGTCAAGTGATCCACAATAACCCAGATAACATCATACCCTTTCAAATTTTATAGCAGCTTCATTATGAAATCCATTGTTATATGATCCCACTTCCACATTGGAATTTTTAAAAAATGTAAATTTTCATAGGGTTGTTGATGTTTTTATCTTCACATGTAAACACGTCAGACATTGTTCTACATTGTGCAATATTCTTTTCTCAATCCCGGCCACCAGTAAAATAGTTTTATATCTTTGTACTTCTTGTTAGTTCTCGGGTGAATCGAATACCGAGGCTTGTGATTTTAATGCAATATTATCTCTCGGTTGTTACCGAAGCTAGGTACCCAAATTCTTCCTTCAAAGCGTAAAATTCCACGATCGTCTTTTACCATGTTTATTAACGTTCCTCCAATTCTTTCTACTTTTACATTTTCTTCTTTCACGACTTCATTCTGATTTTTTAAAATCTCATCAAGAATATTAGGGATTAGAATAGCTTGCAAGGCAATAGCTTTGACGGTTCCACTCTTTTGTCTTCTACTGAGTGCATCAGCTACCGCATTCGCCTTTTCAGAATGATAAAGAATCTCGTAGTCATAATCATTCACCAATTCTATCTATCGTCTTTGCCTCATGTTTAACTCTTTTTGATTGAACAGATCTTGAAGACTTTTGTGATCTATATAAATCTGAAGTTTAGTTCCCAACAGATAATGTCTCCAAATCTTTAAGGCAAAAACAACAACTGCAAGTTCCATATCATGGGTAAGGTATTGTTTTTCATGATTCTTCAGTTGTCTACAAGCATATGCAATGACTTTTCCCTGTTGCATCAAAACACAACCCAGACCTAACTTTGAAGCATGACTATACACCACAAAATCTTTTGACCCTTCTGGTAGGGACAATATTGGTGTGCTACACAATTTGTCTTTCAATAACTTGAAAACTCTTGCTTGCTCTTCTTCCCATTCATACTTAACCTTCTTTTTTGTCAACTTTGTCAATGGTGCCACCATAAGCGAGAAGTCTTGTATAAGTTTTAAGTAATACCCGGCTAAGCCCAAAAAACTTCGGTTCTCTATTGGCGTTTGCAGTGTCTCCTATTTCTCAATAGCTTCAATTTTCACCGGATCAAGCTTAACACCTGTTTCTGAAATTGTATGGCTCAAGAATTGAACTTATCTCAACCAGAGTTCGCATTTCGACAATTTAGCGTATAACTTTTCTCTCTTCAAAAGTTCCAGAATTAAACGAAGATGTTCGGCGTGTTCTACTCCCGATCAAGAGTAGATAAGAATATCGTTGATAAAAACAATAACAAATTTATTAAAATATTCATTAAATACTCTGTTCATTAGACCCACAAACATTGCAGGTATGTTATTCAAACCAAAAGGCACTACTAAAAACTCATGATGCCCATACCTGGTGCAGAAAGCAGTTTTTGCTATATCTTCATCTCGAACTTTTAATTGATGATAACCTGATCGTTAATCAATTCTGGAGAAATGCCTAGCCTCAACCAAATGATCAAATAAATCATCAATTCTGGGTAAAACATATTTTATTATTTATTGCTAGTTTGTTCAATTCTCGATAGTCTATACACATCCATATTGATCCATCCTTTTTTCTTGACAAATAGAACGAGGGCATCCCACAGAGATGTACTAGGTCTAATGAAACCTTCATCCAACAATTTCTTTTAACTATGTCATCAATTCTTTTAATTCATACGGTGCCAGACGATAGGGTGCATGAGCTACCGATGTCGATCCAGGTGTTAGATCAATTTGAAACTCAACTGACCGATCTGGAGGTAAACTAGATAATTCGTCTAGGAACACTTCTGGATGTTCATTAACCACTGGAATAGATTCGACTTTACCTTTTCCTTTCTTGGAATCAATTTCATAAGCCGATAAGCTTTGACACCCATTTTGAATACACTTTCGGGCCTTTAGAACATAAATCAAGCTTGTATGACGATCCCGTCGATCACCATAGATCACAATCGGCCCCTTACCTGGCAAATCAATATATATCATCTTCTTGTTGCATATAATACTTGCCTGATTCTCTGACAGCCAATCCATATCCACTACCATATCAAATTTCTTTATCGACATAGGGAATAATCAGATCGGTACAATGCACCCTTCTACGTCTATTTGATAGTCATCATTAACAGTATCAACAACTAATGAACAGTCTAAGGGTATAGTTTCAAATATAAACAACCAACAAATAATAGTGACACAAAAGATAATTTGCACTGGAATCAAAAAACACCTTAACATACGGAGTTTATAAGAAACGTACCCATCACCTCATCTGGAATTTCCTCAGCTTCCCCTCTACACATTTGCAAGGATCGTCCCTTTTCCCTTTCTAGTTTCTTTCTTCTAATACTCCCACGGTTTCTCTGAGTGTTACCAGTAAAGTTTGATCTTTGATTTTTCAATTGTAGGTAATCAGTTTAATATGATTTGGGGAATTATAGTGGTAACAACGTTGAGACATTCGATAGTCTCTAGAAAGATGCCCGAGTTCCCCATATTTGTAACACCTTCTTTGTTCAACATTACAGTCACCTTGGTGGACACGATGACATTTTGAGCAGGGTCTTTCGTTGAATCTTTTAATTGGACGATTGTCCATCCTCACAAACCTTGGTCTCCAAAAATTAGTTAATGATCTCTCCCATTTTCTCTTCTCCCCGGCATTTTCTCCCATTTGTCTATTTTTATTTCTTTCTATGGTTTCAACCGCATCAACTGCAGATGAAAATGTAATAGGATCCGTTGCAATCACAAACTCTCAGATAGAGGGTTTCAATTCCCAAATATATTGTTCAATTTTACGAGCCTCTGTGTAAATATAATGTTCCGCGAATCTGGAATGTTCAATAAATTTATTAGTGTACTCTTGTACAATTATTTTCCCATATTCCAACTTTAAAAATTATTCCTCTAGCTGTCTAATTGCAGCTTTAGGATATAATTGCTCTTTGAACCTGTTAGTAAATTCCATGCACGACATCGTTCGCAAAATATCTGGTTAGATAGAAATTCTACGTCCCACCAGTATAGAGCATTAGATTTAAGCGTAGAAACGACAAATATAACTCTATCTTCATATGAACATTAATTTACTGGTATTGAAGACTGACTTAATCTCCTTTAACCAACATATAGCTTTTATTGGATATCTTCCTCCCGAAAAAGTCGGAGGTTTGCATGTTAGAAACATTTTAATGTCACCTCCCTTTTCATTAGTAACTGGAATTTGTGTGTTAATCTCAACCCTTTTTGTTTCAATACAGGCAGGAATTCCCAATATTGATGTTAGGGTATTTCGGAGCTTACCCATTTCTTCAGCAAGCATATCCCGGGTAAGGTACTCAGGATGTTGAGTTTGTTCTCAACTCACAAATCTGGTTCTGTCCTATTCTTCATTAGCACTTCCTTGAATCGACTCCCTTTGCTTAGGATGAATCTCAATAAGAATACTTCTACCTCTTCCTCGACTTCCACATCTGCCAGCAATTGGATTTTCTAAAATATTCTTTGGAGAACTATCCTTTTCTTCTGGTGAAATCAGTGCAATTCTTTTGGACCTTCTCGAATTACTTGCCATTCGATAGCTCACAAGAATTTAATATTCACATAATTACATTCCAAAATATAAGAAGGTATTCAAGCACAAATATGTACCTGTTAACCCAATATTACATTGGTCATGTGTAATTTGAGTTCACCTTATATATCGTTATTTTAACCCAATTATATGTATTCCCAAAGGTTCTATAAGGACCCTTAATTATAAAAATAATATAGTTTAAATCTAGACATCATATTAAATACCTAAATTTCTTAAACTCAGGCTCTGATACCAAACTTGTAACAACCCAACTCCCATTTTTGCATAAAACACATATTCCATATAACATGAAATACAATTATACACATTGGTCATAGACGTACACATGTTGCTACATACAAAAGTAACTACAAACTTTTTGCTTACATAAAGTACCTGACTTGTATATAACAAATTCTCAAGTACATGTATAAACTCAACTTCCCAAAAATCTACAGATGTAAAGCATTAACAAATAGCTTCACATCTTTCCCTTCCCTTTACCTTCCACATCTGCCCGACTTGTAATGCACATATTTTGAAAACAAAATGAGGGGTAAACCATAAGGTCTAGTAAGAAATCCTTTGATTGCTATTACAAGGTAAAAATCACCAAAACACTTTTTGGAAAGTGAATCTTTACAAAGATAACATGTAAATAACATATATTGTACCAAACCTATTTTGTTTCATCATATAAATGAAACAACTCCATTTCATCACATCAAACATATGATATACTATGATAACCGGATCTTGGTTATCACTCGAGGAAATTAATATGTGATTATTTGTTAAATGTTTATGTGACAGCATGATAAATTGTTATATTTGATTATGCTAGTGTGTGAAATTATGTGCATAAATGAATATGCAACAAATATGTTGTAACACCTCATTCCATACTTTGCATGTAACATATACTTCATATATAAGAAATACATGTTTATATACCACAAAGGTCCCTTAGTACAAGAATCTACCCATACAAAATACATGGTCCAAAAATTCAAAATACAATTCTTGCACTAATTCAATTTCATTTATCAAAACTATACATGCCGTTAACAAATCTTCATGTAGATAAGCATATAGGGAAATTATTACATTTTCCCCTTCCCCTTACCGTCAGCACTTTCTGCAATACATATTTAAAAATCACAAAACGAGGGTTAGACCGAAAGGTCTAGTGAGTTACCCTGTTTATGTTATTGCAGGGTGAAAATCACCAAAACTTTTATATAAAAACAACTTTTCATATGTATAACAAATATATGAGCAAGTAAGAACATAATATCAATACCTTTCACCTTTCAAACCAATAATCTTTGCTTGTAAACAACACATCAAATCCAGACAGGTTTATACTAACCAAATAACATAATGCCACTTTTAAACCTTTTTCCACTCAAACAAGGTTTATTCAAATTTTCAGGCCAAACCTGATATTCCCTTCTCTATAACATTCAAACTATGATTTCCAATAAGAACACTGATCCTAAATTTTTAAGTCACGAAGAAATAAAGATTCCAGATCACAGTAATCTTAAAGGATATGATAGTAAGAGTTATATTACATAACAGACACACAAATGCCACCCTTATATCCAAATATACACCTCTCCTTGATATGCCACCCTTATCCCATGGTACACATCTCCTTAATATGCGACCCTTATCCCATGGTACACCTCTCTTTGATATCCCACCCTTATTTCCCCATCAAAATATTTCATAAAACAATTCCATATAGAATAGACCGTAGTCAATGGAATTATTATCAGTTTAAATTTCTTTTTGTCAAATTTCCCATTTATTGTTAAAAATATCATTATTTGACAAGTCCACATGTAATCCGGTCAACCTTGTCCGGATAACAAATCTGGACAACACTTCACATAGCTTTGTCCGATTTAACACTTAGAATCAATTCCACCCCTTTTTGTCCGGATAACAAATCCGGACAACACTATGCCTCATTGTCCGATTTAGAATAAACCAACCACTTTTTAGTCGTATTCCTACTTCTCCGTTTAAAATATTTAACATAATTTCAATATTCATAAATCACTCAACATTTGACCGGTTTAATCTAATCCGATCAACCCGCCCGACGGTTTATTAATAAACCATGCCTTGTCCGGTTTATGGTTTAAATCGCCCAACCCTTGTCCGGTTTAAGACTAAATCGGTTGATATAACCAGCGATTTAGTCTTAACCCGCTCATGTTTTGTCCGGTTTATATCTTAAATCGCATGACACCTGTCAGATTTAAATCTAGATCGGACAACACCCAATTGGTTTTAAACTTAAAACCAGATAAAAAGTTATACCAACAATTTATACATTTCTAGATAGTAGAACATTTAAAATCACTCACCTTATGCAACTTCCTTTAAAAAATCAGATGACTTCTTCTTCAGAATAAGCAATCCAGACAATGCTTCTCCCAAATCACTCAAGTTTTGAAATGGCAAGAAAAGTGAATGGAGGCCTCACCCTCCTTTTATACTTTCCCTTTAAGGAATGTCGGCTACTACAGCCGTGCACCACATGCATGCTTCCATACTACCATCACCCATGCATACACATTCATCCCTTTCAATTACCCAATTCATGCATGCATGTAAAATCATATACATATACACACCTATGCATGTATTTCATCATATATATATAATTATACCCACATATACACATAATCTTATACATGCATCTATATTATGCATATAATTCACATATTAACATGATCAAATATAACATTTTATCATGTTGTCACATAATTATTTAACAAAAAAAATCATGTATGTTAGCTCTAATATTTACTTAATGTAAAAGTATGAAAAAGTATTTCTGCAAGTGTTGACAGAAGGGTACCTTCCACAGAAGACGTCAGAGGACCAAAAACAGAAGCTGTTTCATCGTGCAAGTCAAGAAAGACAGAACCTCTGTTGTCTCTCACAGATGTTTTGGCAAATGGTCCTCTGGCAATAAGATCCTACAAGTCTTCTACAGCAGAGCCTCTGAGATGGCTCACAGAGGGTCTGCAGATTCGTCTTCTATGAAGAACCTATTCTGCTGCTTTTCAAAGGCTATTTGCTGCATGTGCTTCTCACGTGACTAGATCTTCAACAGACTTTATTTGGATGGCTTAGATGATTTCACTTGTCTAGGTCATGTCAGACAGGTCGTTAGGAACTAGTATAAACAGCAGCTTAGGCCTTTGTATTCAGTGTGCTTCCGAATTGTAATCGTCTAATTTTCCAATCAATTGAAAAAAAAACTTTGAAGCTATTCTATTGTGTTCATCATCTTCACTGTGTGTTCTTGATTGATTACTCTGTTTTGTTCTTATATTTTTCGCTGCACTGTTATCGTCCTAAAGATCATTAAGAGTAAGAGATCAAATACCAAAGCTGAATTTACAGGTCCTAACAATTGGTATCAGAGTAGGAATCAAATTCTTATTTGATTAATTCTATTTTTGGTATTAATCTGCATTTTTCTAGAACACCAGTCTTCTTCTTCAGGTTACCCTGTTTTTTTACTCTATTTTATTAGTTTAATCTTATTCCTATTTTTCTTCTTCTGTCAATGGCGAATTTGGCCAATACCTCATTCACGAGCACTGGTTCTCAATCAAAACCTCCCACGCTTATCCATGAGGAGTATCCTCAATGGAAGGTGCGAATGATTAATTTTTTGGAGGGAATTCACCCAAGGATATGTGAATTTCTCTACAATCCTCCCTATGTGCCAATGAACTTAATTCCAAGAGTTCCTGCTACTGGCACAACCCCAGAAATTCCTGAACATTACGAGCCAAGACCTGCTGCTAACTGGAGTGATGAAGACAAGATACTGGTTGAATTGGGCAGCAAATGCAAACGATTGTTAATCATGGCAATACCTCATAAAATCTTCAAATGCATCGATCATTGTCAATTGTCCATGGATATTTGGGCAGAACTAGAAAAACAGATTGAAGGAGGTAAGAAAACACTCAAGAACAATCGAGCAATTTGCATGGATGAATACCACAGGTTCAAGGCGAAAGAGGGTGAATCTACAAATGAAGAAAAACTATGGTGGGCCACTTGCTCTGGTTGCAGAGGATGGCAGCTCTGGAAAGGGGAAAGGAACATAGAAGGAAGAGAAGGAGAAGAAGAAGAAGAAGATCTTGATAGCTGAAAGTGAGGAGAGTTCTGTTGAAGAAGTCTCAATGAAGGAGTTAATGAAAACTCTGGCCTTGATCACCAGAGAATACAGAAAGGGTGGTGAGAGGAAGGAGTACAAAAGTTTCAACAGAAGAAACTTTACAGAGGGTGGTAGATCGGATGCAGGGGAGAAGGAGCAGAAGCCTTCACAGAAGGTAAAGGAGCAGAAGAAGGAAGAGTCAAAGGAAGGATGCTTTAGATATGGCAAGCCAAGCCACTTTACTGCAGATTGCTGGTCAAAAGGGCCAAAGGCTCCACAGAGGGGTCCTAGAGATGCAGCCTTCTACAAAAAGAAGGCTGACTACTATTAGCAGAAGTCTCTGCTAGCTCAATCAAGTGATCTAGTAACTGATGAATCCTCTGATGAAAATGAACAGAAGGGTCTCCTTGCTTGGGAAGACTCGGACATAGAGGATGAGCTCTTCTGTGAGATGGCCAATATCGACTCTGACTCCTCTACAAGAAATGACAAAGAGGTTTCTACTTCTTACTCTTTTGAATCTCTTGATCTATACACAGAGATCATTGATAACCTTGATTCATGTCCTCAGGCTAAAAGAAAAACTTTCTCTTTGTGAAAAAGAAGTAATTCTTCTCACAGAGGAAATAAATAGATTTTTCAAAATGTTCGAAGAAGCTCAAACAAAGTTTATAAATTTGGAAAATTCTTCAAAGGAAAAGTTTGTCGAGGTTCAAAAAGATTTAAAAAACAAGGTGGATGAGTTAAGGAAGTTGGAGCATGAGAAGTGTAATGTTACTTATGTCAAAGAATTCTTCCAAAAAGAAAGAGAATTTTTGCAGCAAGACGTTCTTGACAGAGAGCTTAAAATAAGAAAATTTCAAGAGGCTCAAAATGTTTACAAAAAGATTAAAGTCAATATGGGCAGAAGAGGTCTAGATTTCTCAGAATTTGATAATAAAACTGGTTTTAAATCCAACAAAACTCTTGAGAGTACCTTTAGATCCTCAAATAATTTGAAAAGTAATATTTCTAAAACTAAGCCCATTTTCAAAAGAAGGAGGCTGTTGGTTGATCCAGACACAAAAACTTGTTTAAAAATGGAAAATATTGCTTATGAAGACTATATTGACTCTTTCTCACCTTCTGAAAAGAAGGATTCCATTCCAAGGAGATTCATGAGACAGAGTCAGTCAGAAATTTTTAAGTTTGGATAACCAGAAACTCAAGAAAACTATGCTTTTGGTCAGCCTCTTGAAAGAAAATTATCATCAGAGGCTCTGGAACTTTTTCCAAAACATATCACAGAGCCTTCTGTAAATGAGCCTCTTTATAAAAAGATTTTTGTCATAGAGCTCTCTGAAAAAGATACTTCTGAGCATGAATATGCCTCAGATCATGAAGATAGTCCTACACAAGTTGTAGAAACTAAGATTGATCTTGAGAAAAGAAAGAAGGAAAATCCAAGACAAAGTAACTCTCAATGCTTTTCCTCTGCTACTCAAAAACCTATTTACACTTGGCAACAAATGACAGAATGGCCTCAAACTAACAAAGCTTCTGTCTCAGTGATTGCAGGAAAACCAAAGAGGGGACCAATATAGAAGAGTTTTAAAAAGAATTTCAAAACAGAGCCTAGAATAGGGAAGGAATCTTGTAATGAGAAGCCCATACCTAAAAAGGGCTCTAAAAATAAAAACTTTGTACCCTTCTTTGATGAGTTTAATGAAAATTTTAAGAAAGCTTCCTGTAATGTCTCCTTCTGTGATTGTTTCAATATCATGATTCTCTATCTAATCACATTCACCATTCTTCCTGTTTAGTCTCTCACCCCAAGAGTCATGGTTCTGGGGTGAATAATAGACAAAGTGGCAATTCTTCTTCCAAGAAAAATAAAGCCAAATCAAAGGATGCTGTGGCATACCTAAAACAAGCTAATGTTAAAGGACCCAATTGGAAGTGGGTACCTAAAATAAACGTTGTATGATTGCAGAAGAAGCAGCATGTGTCTACTTGGGTTGTTGACTCAGGTTGCTCGAGACACATGACTGGTACCATAGAGCTTATGTCATCTTATTTAAAACAAGAAGGAGGCTCTGTAGCTTTTGGTGGAAATCAAAAGGGGAAGATCAAAGGCTACGGGATGATCGTGAAGGGAGAGATAAATATGAATCAAGTCTCGTACGTGGATGGACTCAAACACAACCAAATAAGTGTTAGTCAACTGTGTGACAATGGTCTGGACGTGCTCTTCAAAGTCAAGCACTGCATTATGTACAAAGCAGATACATTGATAGAGGTGATGAGAGCCAACAGAAGAGGAGACTTGTACCTTCTGTGCTTTGATTC
>NC_037543.1:5479925-5494444 GCF_001531365.2 Cynara cardunculus var. scolymus
TGTGTACTAATCAATCTCTTAAAGAGACTCCAAGTTCTTCATGCTCTTCAGGTTAGGGTACCTCGAAGCGATAATGGCACAAAGTTCAAGAATTAGGTGATAGAAGAGTACCTGGCCTCTGTTGGAATAACTCATAACTTCTCACCCCCAAGGACTCCATAACAGAATGGAGTAGTAGAGAGGAAGAACATGACGCTTGTTGAAGCTGCCAGAACAAAGCTAAATGCCTGTGGGCTACCACTCTCATTCTGGGCAGAGGTTGTCTCTACGACTTGCTACACGCAGAATTGGTCCTTGGTGGTAAAGAGATTTGAGAAGACACCCTATCAACTCCTGCACAATAGAAGACCAAACATTAAGTTCTTCCACGTGTTTGGATGCAAATGTTTTGTGCTAAATGACAGAGAGTCTGTAGAAAAGTTTGAGCCCAAGGGAGATGATGCAATCTTTATTGGCTATGCATGGAACACTGCAGCTTACAGAGCATACATTCCCAGGACTCAAATTGTGGTTGTTAGCACAAATGTGAAATTTGATGATTCTTTTCAAGTGACTAAAGATAAGTTTACTGAAGAGTTGAAAATTCAAGCTGACAAGTCACCAAATGCTACAATCACTCCAGACTTGGAACAACTATTTGCAGAGTGGTATGAAGATGACAAGGARCCTGAAAGATCCTCTGCAGAAGTTGACCATCCAGATCAAGTAAGAGCTAGTCCCTCCACGACATCTATCACAGAGAGAGCACCTCCCGTTTCATCCTCTGTAACCCCTTCCCCAGAAGCTTCCCCACCAGAAGCTACCCAAATAATTGAAAGTYCTCCAGACTTATCCTCAAACCAAGCTCAAGAACCTGAACAAGACTCTGCATCTCTACCTCAGTCTCAAATTGGTCAAGAAACGAGCCACTGCAAATTTCTGCTTATTTACTTGTTTTGTAAGCGAAATTGAACCTAAAACAGTGGCAGAGGCTCTGGCAGATACCTTCTGGGTTGATGCTATGCAAGATGAGCTTGTTGAATTTGATAGAAACCAAGTATGGACTCTTGTACCTCTGCCAACTGGAAAGCTTGTTATTGGCACCAAGTGGGTTTTTCACAATAAGAAGGATGAACAAGGCGTGGTGGTGAGGAACAAGGCCAGATTAGTTGCAAAAGGGTATTGCCAGGAAGAGGGCATCGACTATGAAGAAACCTTTGCCCCTGTGGCTAGACTAGAAGCTATTCGTATCTTTCTAGCATATGCTGCTCATAGAGGGTTCAAAGTGTTCCAAATGGATGTGAAGTCCGCCTTCTTGAACGGAAAACTCAAAGAAGAAGTTTATGTCAAACAACCACCAGGGTTTGAAAGTGATAAGTATCCAAACCACGTCTATTTCTTAGACAAGGCTCTGTATGGTCTCAAATAGGCTCCCAGAGCATGGTATGATCGCTTGCCCATCTTTCTTACAACCAATGGTTTTCACAGAGGTGCGACAGATATTACTTTGTTTTACAAGAAACAGAATGATGATATCTTGCTTGTACAAATATATGTTGATGACATAATCTTTGGTGCAACTAACGTTTCTATCTGCAAAAAGTTTGAGTTCTTGATGTAGAGTGAATTCAAGATGAGCATGATGGGAGAGCTTACTTTAAGCAATCCTCCGATGGAATATTCATAAATCAATCCAAATATGTTCATGACCTATTGAAGAAGTACAAAATGAATGACGCCTCTCCCATGAGGACTCCAATGGCCCCTGGCCAAAAACTTCATAAGGATGTTAATGGTCCTTCTGTAGAGTGCAAGCTCTACAGAGGTATAATTGGATCCCTCTTATATCTTACTGCAAGTAGGCCTGATATCATGTTTTCCACGTGTATATGTGCTAGGTATCAGGCAAACCCCAAGGAATCACATCTTAGTGCAGTAAAGAGGATCCTTAGATATTTAAAGAAGACACCAACTCTGAGACTTTGGTATCCTCTGCATTCCAACATTGATCTTGTGGCTTATACGGATTCAGACTATGGTGGATGCCAAATTGACAGAAAGAGCACCTATGGAAGCTGTCAGTTTCTTGGAGGAAAGCTGGTTAGTTGGTCTTCAAAGAAGCAGAACTGTGTATCAACTTCCACGGCAGAGGCTGAATATGTAGTCGCTGCAAGTTGTTGCTCACAAGCTCTGACGATGCAGACTCAACTACGTGATTATGGCTACTCTGTCAACAAGATCCCCATCCTCTGTGATTCAAAGAGTGCTATTGCAATTTCAGCCAATCCAGTACAACATTCAAAAACAAAGCATATCGACATAAGGTACCATTTCTTAAAACATCATGTTGATGAAGGTAATGTCGAATTATTCTTTGTAAAATCTGAATTTCAATTGGCTGACCTCTTTACCAAACCCTTGATGAGAAAATGTTTAATTTCCTTGTTGAGAAAATAGGAATGACATGTCCAGAGTTGTAGTTGTTGAATGTCTTATTTAATTATTCTTTTTGTATAAAGCTTTTCTTTGATTAATTTCATTTCTGTATATATCTTTTCTTTAAATTTCATTTTGTATATAGTTTTATTTCTTGATTAACCTTCGCTTGATATCATAGTTAAACAGGTTTATCTTGCAGAGACTTGCAAGGTTTGAGGGGGAGTATGTGCTTAAAAAAAATAATAATAATAAAACCTTTTGAAGAAGAAAAATGTTTTTCATCACATAAGTCTTTTCACAGATCCTCTGTGATAGCTCTCAGAGGCTCTTTGAACGGATCCTCTGTCGATACTTATTCATAGGATTTTCAAATGGTTTTTAGTTCGAGGGGGAGCCATGGAAGCTGGCTCATAGGGGGAATTTTTTTTTGAAAATGAAAATCAAACCTCAGAAGGTGTCAAAACTTTTGAAGTATCTTGTTCTCATAGGTCAACTCATCAGAACCTCTGACGCTTCTATCAGAGGCTTTGTGGGTTTGAACTGCGCACGTACTCATCTCTCTGAGGATTTTCAAACCGTTTAGGTAAATAAAGGTGTAACATATTAGAAGACCCAACACATACCACAGAGGCTCTGTTACCCTTAGGCCCCTGGCAGAACTCTCTTAAGTTCTTGTCTATTGATATAGTGCGCGTGGTTCTGTGGATAAGGGTTAGAACATATCACGCGTGTGTCAGAATCGGGGGCGCACGTCATCAATCGCGCATCTTCCCAACACAGCGTGTCATATTTTTGATTCGTCACACCCTATAGCCACTCATCACGTTATTTCTCCCAACAAACGGTTCATTTCAAATCCCTCACTATAAATAACCCTTCCCCCTAAACGTAAACCTTTACAATATCCTCCTTCTCCGACGAACCTGCATATTTCTCAAGCTTTACTAAAACCTGGAAATATGTCTTCTTCCTCAGCCTCAGCTCAATCGGTTAACGTCTCAAGCGACAACGAAGTAACTCAAGCCCAAGCATTAACGTCTCACGCTCTATCATTTGTCCAGAATCGATATGAGAAATTCGTTCTTGTGAAGAAACCCAATAATTATTACTTCGTTCCATCTTCAACAGGTTTCCCTGAATTCACCTTCCCCCTCCTAGAAATTCTTCGAAACCACCCACTTTATTATGCCCTTTCAGCCACCAAACTTACACCTGAATCATACATCACCCAATTCTTGTTAAGCTCTTATATTACAACCCTGGATAACTCTGGTTTAAGTATCGTTGGTTAGGCTTCTCACCCAATCAACAAATCCCTGGTGCCAATGGAACTTAACGTGAATACCCTTCGAACTGCCCTGCACCTACCCACATTGGAATCTCTTAATTTGGATGCTTTTGCCCCAACCCCAACAGACAATGAACTACTCGAATTTCTTGAATTTCATTCCTATGCTGCATAGACCAAAATTGTCAAACGGACTCAATTCAAACGAAAAGGCCTTCCCCCAATCTGAAATACCCTGTTCTCCATAATCAATTGCTTCCTAACAGGGAAGGTCGGCATCCATGATCAAACCTCTCACGCAATGCTCTCAATTGTGTATGGAATTTATTTCAACCTGCCTCTCGATTACGCACAACTTATATTTGAGGATATGGTTGGATTAATCAAGAAGAAGTGCGCGACACAGAGGGGTGAGAAGTCCAAAGTTAAGGCGCAAAAGAAGGCCAATGAGGACCTTAACCATCCAAACCTAATTCTACAGAGGTTCTTTGGCCTAGTCTTTGGGGAAACAATTGCAGAGAAGCTGCCCTCTGCCGAGCCTAACGCAAGATTGTATCCATTGAAAGAGTTCCACCCGACAAAGCATGAGCTAGGGTACAGAAGCCAGACCTATTTCTAAAGCCATGCTCAAATACCTTAGTCATGAAGATAGGAAAGCATACAGACGTAGATTCAGGAGGCCAGAGCCGGTCCATGAAACCCCTCCACGCATAGGTATCCCATTAGGTGAGAGAGTGGAAAAAATGAGGGTCGAGGGAAGAAGGGAGGAACCAGCAGAGTCTAGAGAGGTGAGTGAGGAAAGACCTAGAGTAGCAATTCCCCCACCCAAGAAGACAAAGAAGACACAGAAGGGTGTTGATTCTTCTGTGAAAAAGAAAGGGAAGAAGAGACCCGCAGAAGAAGAGGGTCTAAGTAGTCCTCTGCAAAAGCCTAAGAAAAATAAATCAAAGAAGGCCCAAACCGCAGATGTTGTGGTCACAGAGGCTGCAATTCAAGAGAGCCCTGCAGAGGCTACTCCAAAGCGCAGAAGGTTGTGCAAGGTGGTTCACGAGGAGTCCCCRACAGAGCAGATACAAGATGTTATCTTCCAAATTCAACAAGGGTTTAAAGCGCCTATAGAAGTAGCTGATTTGGGGATAGAGGTTGTGTTAGACGACGAAGAAGAAGAGTTAGAGATAGGAGAGGGAGAAAAAGATGCCCAAGGCACATACCCTAGCCCCCCTCCCAGTGCTACCCATGTTTCTAGGGACCCTGTTCTAGAGGGATCCCCTATTGAAAAAGGCGCGCACACGCCGAGCCCAACCCAAGCTAACCTCGCAAAGGACATTCTTTCGTCCTTTGTCGAATGCACTGCCTGGGAACCACACCATACTCCAACAAAAGGATGCTGGTTTTACAATAAGAGTCCAATCGCCCAAGGACTCGTCACAACCCAAAGAGGCATCYGTTGCCTCTCCACACTTGAGTGACCAACCAAAATATGCTTCAGAGGCATATGTGAGAGTCACAGAGACTGAGGGTCTAGAACGCCCAAAGTCCACACTCGATCCCTCAGTCATGTTAGGCTCTGAACCTACAAGGCACGATATCGACAGAACACTAGTAGGCTCTCCTCTTGGAGAAGTCCGAGGATCTGGTGGAAGTCCCCGAGCTGACTTCGAAAAGCCAGTCGATGAGGGCGCCTCTCACTCCGCGGCTACTAGGTCACCATGTGTTGGTGATCTAGGTTCCCAGGATGCCTATGTGACAAAGGGGGAGTTACAAACCTTTGCCACAGCGGTATTCCAGAGGTTGAACGAGTTGAAAAGCTTGTTCACCTCTCAACAATCGACAGAGGCCCTTGCTCCAATCACAGAGGCTCTGAAGGAGTTGACATCTACAACGTCAGAACTCAAGGCAACTCTTTCAACCCTTCAGAGCTCTGTCCTTCAAAAGACGACCTTGCAGAGGCCTTTAGCGCTCTGTCACTCAACCCTTCTTCGATCCAGAAGCTGAAGACAGAGTTATCAGAGGTGGCCGCCCAGTTTGCTGCTTATTTCATCTCTGCAGGCTACACGAACTACTCCACATTCAAGGATGAGATCAAGCAGATGTTCTCCTCTGCAGTCACATATGGCGTGGATACCAAATCCTCCAGGGCAAACATCAACCATCTAGCCACTCGCAGAGAGCTAGATGCAATAGCTGAAGCCCTAGGAGATATCGTGCGTAAACACACAGATCAACTCCTCGCAGAAGCCCGAGCCTCCAACAAAGCAATCAGAGACTGCACTTCAAAGCTCATGAAAGAGAGTGACTCCTTCAGAAGCGAAATCTATCGAAGCCTCTCTAAATTGAAGTGGGCAACAGAGATCGATATAAGCAACGCCTCTGTGAATGCTGAAGAGGTTATTGAAAAAATGCAGAAGGCGGCTACCAGAATCTTAAGGCGATTGAAGAAGGCTCCCCTTGTCACTTGCAAAGCAGAAGCTACCAAAAACCATGACGATCAAGGAGATGATGACCATGATCGTCATGAGGGGGAGAAGAAGGCAGAGAAGAAAGCTGAAGAGCCTAAGAAGACTACCTCTGCCAAACCACTCAAGATAGTGGACTCTGCAGCAGCCCTGTTCTCAAAAGATAAAGCACCAGAGCCTAAGGGGAAAGGCAAGGGCAAAGCTATAGAGGAGACGCCACAGAAGGGGTCGTCAAGCTCTGTGACGCCAGAGGAAATAAATGAAGAAGAGTACGACGACCCAGAACTCATTCAAGCATTAAAGGCGTCTTTGGTAGAGGCAAAGGCAAGAAGGGGCAGAGCCCCCATCCCCAGAGCTGGAGAAGGCTCATCCTCCAAAATGGCAAAGGAGGAAACGTCCACGGGTACGTTCGACGCTCTGGTAGGAACCGTCAAGCCAATCCTACCAGAGGGGTCCACTCAGAGGCCAATTCTTGAAGAAGAAAAAACCAGAATTCCAGAGTCCGCCACAGTGGGAAGGGTCTCTGAGATCCTTGATTCGATGAGCAAAATCCCTACGCAGAAAGTGCGTACAGAGTCTGTAACCACTGTGGAGGAGATTTTGCGAAGGAGATACTCTGCCGTGGACACATAGCCCCCCACGATCCAGAGCTCACTGGGTATCGAAGTTATGCGCGCTCAAGTGAAATACTACAGCCAGAAGTACTTCGATATCGCGATGAGGTTGGCCTCAACAGACTTGAAGATTTCCCCTCCGAAGAACAGGCCAGGCTGGTTACTTAGATGTCATCCCAACACTATTGTCTACAATCCAGTCTTTGGGTTTGTGTTTTTGGACAAGGATGACATTCTAAGGTTCTTTGATCCGGCAGAGGTGAACAAGTACTCCACAGAGTCCCTTGAGTGGGTGTTTCACAAAGTGGTGGATGAGGTGCACAGAGGACATCTAAGGGCAGGAGAAGTGACCAGTCTTCTGGAGACCATCAAAGTTCAAGTCTCCTTCAGAGAGTGGATATTCAAGGTCTATAGAACCGTCAAGACAGATCTGCAGTTTGCTGTAGACGACTATCCAGACTCTGCGGTTGGCTAATCTTCTGTAATAGTATAGGCCTGAGCAACAAATTTTGTAATTCTTTCTTTATGTAATTTTTTCAGAGGATGAATTTTATCTCCTCTTGTAATTCTTTTAATCAGTCATTTCTTGCATTCAATTGTCAATTTTTACTTTTTCATACTTCGGGGGAGATTGTTAGCTCTAATATTTACTTAATGTAAAAGTATGAAAAAGTATTTCTACAAGTGTTGACAGAAGGGTACCTTCCACAGAAGACGTCAGAGGACCAAAAACAGAAGTTGTTTCATCGTGCAAGTCAAGAAAGACAGAACATCTGTTGTCTCTCACATAGGTTCTGGAAAATGGTCCTCTGGCAATAAGAWCCTACAAGTCTTCTACAGCAGAGCCTCTGAGATGGCTCACAGAGGGTCTGCAGATTCGTCTTCTGTGAAGAACCTGTTTTGCTGTTTTTCAAAGGCTGTTTGATGCATATGCTTCTCACATGACTAGATCTTCAAGAGACTTTATTTGGATGGCTTAGATGATTTCACTTGTCTAGGTCATGTCAGACAGGTCGTTAGGAACTAGTATAAATAGTAGCTTAGGCCTTTGTATTCAATGTGCTTCCAAATTGTAATCGTCTAATTTTTCAATCAATTGAAAAAAAACTTTGAAGCTATTCTATTGTGTTCATCATCTTCACTGTGTGTTCTTGATTGATTACTCTGTTTTGTTCTTATATTTATTTCTGCTGCACTGTTATCGTCTTAAAGATCATTAAGAGTAAGAGATCAAATACCAAAGCTGAATTTACAGGTCCTAACAATGTATCAGTTACCTCGGGTAATAACCAGGTTCCGGTTATCACATTATCCACCCCTCAAGAGAATTCCGTCCCGGAATTCCTTTAATAAAAAATCCATGGGTATTCTGATTTCATTTTCGATTATAATTTCCAAGTCGCTTCTGGTCCTTTGTGAAACTTCCACTGAACCTTAACCAGACTGATTTCTTTGTTTCTCAACACCCTGATCTTTTTGTCAATTACAGCTTCCGGTGTTTCCGCAAAGTTCAGTTTACTGTCCAGTTTAATTTCTGGAAGCAGTATGGCTAGACTCGGATCAGACTGAGCTTACCTTTCTTTCCGAATTTGATACGTGGAAAGTGTTGTGAATCAGACTTAATTCTTCTGGTAGCTCTAACTGATATGCCACTGGCCCAATTCGCTTACAAATTCTGAATGGTCCAACATACCTCGGACTAAGCTTACCTTTCATTCCGAATTGGATGACACCCTTCCACGGCGAAACTTTCAACATCACAAAATCACCTATGTAGAATAAAATCGGCTTTCGACGATTATTAGCATAACTTTTCTAAAGATCTTGTGTTGTTCTAATTCTTTCACGGATCTGTTCAATTTTCTCAGAAGTCTCTTGGACAATCTCATGACCCGTCAACTGTCTTTCACCTACCTTATTCCAACACAACGGCGTTCGGCATTTACGCCCATACAATACTTCATACGGTGTCGCTTGGATGCTCGAATGGTAACTATTATTATATGCAAACTCTATCAACGGCAAATGATCTTCCCACGATCCCCGAAGTCAATAATACAACTTCTCAACATGTCTTTGAGAGTCTGGATAGTTCTTTCACTCTGCCCGTCAGTTTGCGGATGATAAGTTGTACTTAATCGGATTTCAGACCCCAAAGCTTTTTGCAACCGTTCCCAGAACTTTGAAGTAAACCGACTATCTCTATCAGAGATAATAGATAATGGAACACCGTACCTTGTTACAATTTCTTTGATATAAATCTGTGCTAACTTTTCTAAAGTGTATCTCTCTCGTATTGGCAGAAAATGCGCATATTTAGACAAACGATCAACAATTACCTAGATAGCATCATACCCCTTTGGAGTTTGAGGCAACTTTATGACGAAACCATTGTAATGTTATCCCATTTCCATACAGGTATCTCCAAAGATTGAAGGCTTCCATATGGCTTTTGATGTTCAATCTTAACCTGTAGACACGTTAGACACTGTTCCACATATTTGGCTATGCCTCTCTTCCCTCCGGGCCACCAATAAACAGATTTTAAATCTCTGTACATCTTATTGGTACCTGGATGAATAGATTATCGAGATTTATGACTTTCATTCAATATAGTGTTCCGGATATCTCCAAAACATGGTACCCAAATTCGCCCTTGAAAGCACATTATTCCTTCGTCGTTTGGTTCCAGGGTTGAAATCATCTTACCCAACTTCTCTGTTTTAACAAATTCTTCTTTTACAGCTTCTTGTTGACATCTCTAAATTTCCTTACGAATGTCAGGGACCAAATTCATTCTCATTGCTACAGTTTTAAGGGTTTCACTCTTTTCTTTTCTGCTCAAAGCGTCAGCTACCACGTTGGCTTTTCCCGGATGGTAGAGGATTTCACAATCATAGTCATTTACAAGTTCAATCCACCGACATTGTCTTATATTTAATTCCTTTTGGCTGAACAAATGTTGTAGACTCTTATGATCAGAAAAAATCAGACACTTTGTCCCCAGAAGATAATGTCTCCAGATTTTCACTGAACAAATGTTGTAGACTCTTATGATCAGAAAAAATCTGACACTTTGTCCCCAAAAGATAATGTCTCCAGATTTTCAGAGCAAACACCACTGCAGCTAATTTCATATCATGGGTTGGATACTACTTCTCATGATCTTTCAATTGCCTCGACGCACAAGAAATTACCTTTCCTCTTTGCATCAAAATACATCCCAACCCCTACTTTGAAGCATCACTGTAAACCACAAAGTCTTCGAAACTATCTGTGTAACACCCCAATCCATATATTTCATGTAACACATACTTCATACAAATGAAATACATGTTATACCCCACGTTGGTCCCATAATACAAGAATCTACCAGTATAAAATACATGGTCCAAAATCACAAAACGAGGGTTAGACCGAAAGGTCTAGTGAGTTACCCTATTTATGTCATTACAGGGTGATAATCACCAAAACCTTTAAATAAAACAACTTTTCATATATATATATATATATATAACAATTATATGAACAAGTGAAAACATGTTAGCTCTCATATTTCATTTAAATGTAAAAGTATGAAAAAGTTTACTGCAAGTGTTGACAGAAGAGTTCTACCACAGAAGACCACAGAGGACCAACAACATAAGATGTTCATCGTACAAGACAAAAGTGACAGAACCTCTGTTGTCTATCACAGAGGTTCTGGAAACTAGTTCTCTGTGAACAAAAGCGTACAAGTCAAGAATGACAGAACCTCTGTTGTCTCTCACAGAGGTTCTGGAAACTGATCCTCTGACATTAAGTGCTTACAAGTCATATGCAACAAAGCCTCTGAGATGGCTCACAGAGGGTCTGCAGGTTTATCTTCTGTGAAGAACTTCTTTGCTGTTTTTCTTAGGTTAGTTAGCTGCTCGTGCTAATCACATGACTATGTTTGTAATCCGCGTTATTTGGATGGCCTGGGTTGTCTCACACGTCTAGGTCATGTCAGAAAAGCGGTTAGGAAATAGTATAAATAGCAGCTTAGGCCTTTGTATTCAGCGCCCCTTCCGTATTGTAATTGTCAATATTTTTAATCAAATGAAAATCATTTGAAGCTTTTCTCTCGTGTTCTTCATATTCATCATCTGTGTGTTCTTGATTAATTTCTTACTCTGTTCATATACTGTTTCCGCTGCACTTTGATTGTATTAAAGATCATCCAGAGTATTTGATTAATATCAAAACCGAGTTCATAGGTCCTATCAATTGGTATGAGAGCAGGAATCGAATTCTAATTCGATTTATTCTATTCTTGGTATTAATCTGCTTTTGTTCAAGAACACCAGTCTTCTTCTTCTTCTTCAGATTACCCTGTTTTTACTCTATTTTATCAGTTTCATCTTATTCCTTTCAATGGCGAATCTGGCCAATACTTCTTTTATGAGCACTAGTTCGCAATCTAAACCTCCCACGCTTATACTTGAGGAGTACCCCCAATGGAAAGTGCGAATGGTTAATTTTCTGGAAGGAATTCACCCAAGGATTTGTGAGTTTCTTTATAATCCTCCCTATGTCCCCATGAATTTAATTCCAAGAGTTCCAACCACTGGAACAACTCCAGAAATTCTCGAGCACTATGAACCACGTCCTGTTGCAAACTGGAGTGATGAGGACAAAATTATGGTTGAATTGGGCAGCAAGTGCAAACGATTGTTAATTATGGCAATACCTCATGAAATCTTCAAGTGCATCGATCACTGTCAATTGTCCATGGATATTTGGGCAGAGTTAGAGAAGCAAATTGAAGGAGGTAAGAAAACACTCAAAAACTATTGATTAATTTGCATTGACGAGTACCACAGCTTCAAGGCAAAAAGAGGTGAGTCCCTGTCGGACACATACTCTAGACTGAATACCTTGATTAGCAACTGCAAGAGGTATGGTGTCATGAGAACGGCAGAGGACAACAACTCGTTATTCTTGAAGAGCCTTGGAGTTGAGTGGATACACCTCACCATGTCCATGAAGGCCACCCTAGACTTGGAAATGTGGACTATAGTAGACTTGTTTGGATCTCTTAAAAGCCAAGAGCCTCAAGTTATGCAGATGAAAAGGAACTATGGTGGTCCTCTGACTCTAGTCGCAGAGGATGGATGCTCTGGGAAGGGGAAGGAGGCACAGAAGGAAGAGAAGGAGAAGAAGAAGAAAAAGAAGAAGGTATTGATTGCAGAGAGTGAAGACAGTTCTGATGAAGAAGTCTCCATGAAGGAGATGATGAAAACTCTGGCCTTGATTACCAGAGAATTCAGGAAGGGAGGAGAGAGGAAAGAGTATAAGAGTTTTGGCAAAAGAAACTTTGCAGAGGGAGAGAGATCTGAGACAAGAGAGAAAGAACAGAAGCCTTCGCAGAGGGTTGAAGAGCAGAGGAAAGAAGAGCCAAAAGATGGCTACTTTAAATGTGGCAAACCAGGCCACTTTGCTGTAGACTGCTGGTCTAAAGGGCCAAGGGCACCGCAGAGGGGTCCTAAAGATGCAACATTCTACAAAAAGAAGGCTGACTACTATCAGCAGAAGTCTCTGCTAGCTCAATCAAGTGAGCTAGTAACCGATGAGTCCTCCGATGAAGACGAACAGAAGGGTCTTCTCGCTTGGGAAGACTCGGACACAGAGGACGAGCTCTTTTGTGGGATGGCAGACATCAATTCAGACTCCTCTGACAGAAATGACCAAGAGGTTTCTACTTCCTCCTCTTCTAAATCTCTTGATCTTTACACAGAGATCATCGATAACCTCGATTCATGCCATTTGGAGCATTTCAATCTTAAAGAAAAACTTTCTCTCTGTGAAAAAGAAGTAATTCTGCTCACAGAGGAAAGAAATCGATTTTTCAAAATGTTCGAAGAAGCGCAATCAAAGTTTATAAACTTAGAAAATTCTTCAAAAGAAAAGCTTGCCAAGGTCCAAAAAGATTTGAAAAATAAGGTGGATGAGTTAAGGCAGATGGAGCATGAGAAGTGCAATATTACTTTTGTTAAAGAATTCTTTCAAAAGGAAAGAGAGTTTTTGCACCAAGATGTGCTTGACAGAGAGCTTAAAATTAAGAAATTTCAAGAGGCTCAAAACATTTACAAAAAGATTAAAGTCAATTTTGGCAGAAGAGGTCTAGGTTTCTCAGAATTTGATAATAAACCTGGTTTTAAATCAAACAAAACTCTWGAGAGTACCTTTAGATCCTCAAATAATTTGAAAAGTAAAATTTCTAAAACTAAGCCCATTTTCAAGATGAGAAGGCTGTTGGTTGATCCAGACACAAAACCGTGTTTATCTATGGAAAATATTGCCTATGAAGACTATATTGATTCCTTCTCACCTTCTGCGTAGAAGGATTCCATTCCAAGGAAGTTTATGAGACAGGGTCATATAGGAATTTTCAAGTTTGGACAACCAGATTCTCAAGAAAACTATGCTTTTGGTCAGCCTTTTGAAAGAAAATTATCCGTAGAGGCTCTGAAGTTCTTTCCAAATTATATCACAGAGCCTTCTGCAAATGAGTCTCTCCTTGAAAACGTTTTTGTCACAGAGCTCTCTGGAAAAGTTATGTCTAAGCATGAAGATGCCTCAGATCTTGAAGCTAGTCATACACAAGTTATAGAAACTACTATTGATCTTGAGAAAGAAAAGAAGGAAATTCGAAAACAAAGTAATTCTCAATGCTCTGTCTCTACAACACAGAAGCCTATTTATACTTGGCAGCAATTGAAAAAATGGCCTCTGACTAATAATGCTTTTGTTTCAGTGATTGCAGGAAAACAAAAGGGGGGACCAATACAGAAGGATTTTAAAAAGGATTTGAAAACAAAGCCTAGAATAGGAAAGAAATCTTGTAATGAGAGGCCCGTACCTAAGAAGGGCTCTAAAAACAAAATCTCTGTACCCTTCTTTGAGAGCTTTAATGAAAAATTTAAGAAAGTTTCTTGTAATGTCTCCTTTTGTAAATGTTTCGATATCATGCATACTCTATCCACTCACATTCACCACTCCTCTTGCGCAGTCTCTCATCCTAAGAGTCATGGCTCTGGGGTGAATACGAGACGAGTTGGCAATTCTTCTTCCAAGAAAATTAAAGCCAAATCAAAGGATGTTATGACATATCTTAAACATTCTAATGCTAAAGGACGCAATTGGAAGTGGGTACCTAAAATAAACGTTGTATGATTGCAGAAGAAACAACATGTGTTTACTTGGGTTGTTGACTCAGGTTGCTCGAGGCACATGACTGGTACATTAGAGCTTTTGTCTTCATATTTAAAGCAAGAAGGAGGCTCTGTAGCCTTTGGTGGGAACCAGAAGGGGAAGATAAAAGGCTACGAAATGATCGTGAAGGGTGAGATAAAGATGAACCAAGTCTCATACGTGGATGGACTAAAACACAACTTAATAAGTGTTAGTCAACTCTGTGACAATGGTCTGGATGTGCTCTTCAAGGTTAAACACTGCATAATGTACAAGGCAGATACATTGCTAGAGGTGATGAGAGCCAACAGAAGAGGAGACTTGTACCTTCTGTGCTTTGATTCGTTAGAAGCCAAAGAAAAAGTCAGTCTGGTGTCCTCTGTGAAGAACGAAGAAGCTTGGCTCTGGCATACCAGGTTCTGTTATCTAAGCTTTCATACTCTTGAGAAACTGGTTAAGTTGAGTTTAGTCAAGGGACTACCCAACATAAAATTTGAAAAGGACCATCTTTGCTCAGCTTGTGAAATG
>NC_037543.1:5494961-5496531 GCF_001531365.2 Cynara cardunculus var. scolymus
CATAATAGAAGGCCAAACATAAAGTTCTTTCATGTGTTTGGTTGTAAATGCTTCGTACGTAATGACAGAGAGGTTGTGGGAAAGTTTGAGCCCAAGGGGGATGATGCAATCTTCATTGGCTATGCGTGGGACACTGCCACATACAAAGCCTACATCCCTAGGACTCAAATCGTGGTTGTTAGCACAAATGTCAAATTTGATGATTCTTTTCAAGTGACAAAAGATAAGTTCACAGAAGAGTTGAAAATTCAAGCAGCAAATCTCCAAATGCTACAATCACTCCAGACCTTGAACAGCTTTTTGCAGAGTGGTATGAAGACGACAAAGAACCAGAAAGATCCTCTGCAAAAGTTGACCATCCAAATCAAGTGTCAAGAGCAAGTCCCTCCACGACATCAATCACAGAGCAAGCTCCCCTCACCTCATCCTCTGTGACTACTTCCCAAGAAGCTTCTCCACCAGAAGCTACTCAAATAAATTAAAGTCCTCCAGTTTCATCCTCAAACGAAGCTCCAGAACCTGAACAAGACTCTGCATCTCCACCTCGACTTCAAATTGCTCAAGAAACAGTGCCCTCTGTTCCAACACAAAATGTCACAAAATGGACCCAAAGCCATCCTCAATCTCAAATCATTGGAGAACCTTCTGCCGGTGTTAAGATGCGAGCCACGGCAAAGTTTTGCTTATTCACTTGTTTTGTAAGCACCAAAAACAGTTGCAGAGGCTCTGGCAGATACCTTCTGGGTTGATGCTATGCAAGAYGAGCTRGTTCAATTTGACAGAAACCAGGTATGGACTCTTGTACCTCTGCCAGCTGGGAAACTTGCTATTGGCACCAAGTGGGTTTTCCGTAACAAGAAGGATGAGCAAGGGGTGGTGGTAAGGAACAGGGCAAGATTAGTTGCTAAAGGGTATTGCCAGGAAGAGGGTATTGATTATGAAGAAACTTTTGCTCCTGTGGCCAGACTAGAAGCTATTCGTGTCTTTCTAGCATTTGCAGCTCACAGAGGGTTCAAGGTATTCCAAATGGATGTCAAGTCAGCCTTKCTAAATGGCAAGCTCAAAGAAGAGGTATATGTCAAGCAACCCCCAGGGTTCGAAAGTGATAAGTATCCAAACCACGTCTACTTCTTAGACAAGGCTCTGTATGGTCTCAAACAGGCTCCCAGAGCATGGTATGATCGCTTGTCCAACTTTCTTACTTCCAATGGATTTCATAGAGGTACGACAGATATTACTTTGTTTTATAAGAAAATGAATGATGATATCTTGCTTGTACAAATTTATGTTGATGACATTATCTTTGGTGCAACTAACGTTTCGAAATGAGCATGATGGGAGAGCTAACATTCTTCTTTGGTCTACAAGTAAAGCAATCATCAGAAGGCATATTTATCAACCAATCCAAATATGTTCATGACCTATTGAAGAAATATAAAATGCTCGAAGCCTCTCCCATGAGGACTCCCATGGCCCCAGGCCAGAAACTTAATAAGGACATTAATGGTCBAYYTGTAGAGTGCAAGCTCTACAGAGGCATAATTGGATCCCTCTTATATTTAACTGCTAG
>NC_037543.1:5496981-5516148 GCF_001531365.2 Cynara cardunculus var. scolymus
TGACCTCTTTACTAAAGCCCTAGATGAGAAAAGGTTCAATTTCCTTGTAGAGAAAATAGGAATGACATGTCCAGAATCCTAGTTGATGGTTGTCTTATTCTTTATTCGTTATTGTATATATCTTTTCTTTTAAATTTCTTTTTGCATATAGTTTTCTTTTCTTGAATAACCTTTCACTTGATTTTTTAGTTAACAGGTTTATTCTAGCAGAGGCTTGCAAGGTTCAAGGGGGAGTATATGCTTTAAAAGAAATAAAACCTTTTGAAGAAGGAAAATGTTTTTAATCACAGAAGTCTTTTCACAGAACCTCTGTGACCGCTTGCAGAGGCTCTTTGAACGGATCTTCTATAGATACTTCTTCTTAGGATTTTAAATGGTTTTTGTTTCAAGGGGGAGCCAAGGAAGCTGGCTCAGAGGGGGAGTTTTTCAAAATGAAAATCAAACCACAGAAGGTGCCAAAACTTTTGAAGTATATTGTTCTCAGAGGTCAACTCATCAGAACCTCTGGCACTTCTAGCAGAGGCTTTGTGAGTCTGAGCTAAGCAAGTACTCATCTCTCTGTGGATTTTCAAACCGTTTAGGTAATAAAGGTGTAAGCATTATAAGAAGGCCCGACACATATCACAGAGGCTCTGTTACCCTTAGGCCTCTGACAGAACTCTCTTAATAGTTCTTGTCTATTGATATGGTGCGCGTGGTTTTGTGGATAAGGGTTAGAACCAACACGCGCGTGTCAGATGAGGGGGTGCACGTCATCAATCGCGCGTCTTCCCAATACGGCGTGTCATACCTTTTGAGCCGTTTTAACCTAAAACCACTCATCACGACCTTTCGTCACTAAAACAGTCAATTCAAAATCCCTCCTATAAATACCCCTTTCCTCCCAAACCAAAAACCTTTACAAAACTCTCTCTTCTCCGGCGAACCTGCAACTTACGAACTCTCAAACGAACCTGCAAAAATGTCTTCCTCATCCGCATCTGCTCAATCCGTCAATGTTTCGAGTGACAACGAAGTCACTCAGGCTCAATCACTGACATCTCACGCCCTATCCTTCGTCCAAAACCGATACGAGAAGGTTGTGCTCGTCAAAAAGCCCAACAACTACTACTTCGTTCCATCACACACATGTTTCCCTGAATTTACTTTTCCCTTACTCGAAATTCTTGAAACTATCCTCTTTTCTATGCCCTGTCTGCTACCAAACCGACTCCCGAGACATACATAACCCAATTTCTCCTAAGCTCTTATATCACAACACTGGACAATACGGGTCTGAGTATTGTGGGATACGCCTCTCACCCTACCAATAAATCATTGGTACCATTGGAACTGAATGTGGATAAATTACGAACTGCCCTGCGTTTACCCACTTTGGAAGCTCTTCAATTGGATGCTTTTGCTGCTACCCCGACAGATGAGGAATTGATTCAATTCCTTGAATTCCATTCCTATGCGACCCCAATCGTCAAACGGACTCAGTTCAAGCGCAAATGACTACCCCCTGTCTAGAATACCCTGTTCTCGATCGTGAACTGTTGCCTAACAGGGAACGTGGGAAGCCATGACCAGACTTCACACGCAATGATGTCAATCGTCTATGGAATCTACTTCAACATGCCTCTGGATTACGCACAGCTAATATTTGAGGACATGGTTGGACTGATCAAGAAGAAATGCGCGACTCAAAGGGGAGAAAAGTCCAAGGTCAAGGCGCAGAAGAAGGCCAAGGAAGACATGAACCAACCCAACTTAATTCTGCAACGGTTCCTTGGTCTCGTCTTTGGAGATCTGATAGCAGCAAAGCTACCCTCTGTGGAGCCCAACGCAAGGCTGTACCCGTTCAAAGAATTCCACCCATACCCTTATCAAAGGCCATGCTCAGGTTCCTTAGTCACGAAGATAGGAAGGCCTATAGACGTGGATTTAGGCGACTAGAGCCGGTCCCTGAGACCCCACCATGCATAGGAATCCCCCTAGGCGAGAAAATTGAAAAAATGAGAGTAGAGGGACGTATGGAGGAGCCTGCAGAGSCTGGTAAGGTGAGTGAGGCTGGCCCTAGAATCCCAAGTCCCCCACCTAAGAAGACCAAGAAGACACAGAAGGGTGTCGACTCTTCTGTGAAGAAGAAGGGGAAGAAGAGGCCTGCAAAAGAAGAAGGCCTAAGTAGTCCTCTGCCAAAGCCCAAAAAGAAGAAAACCAAGAAGGCCCAACCCACAGAGGTTGTGGTCACAGAGGCTACAATCGAAAAGAGCCCCGCAAAGGCTACTACTCCCAAGCGCAGAAGATTGTGCAAAGTCGTTCAAGATGTTTCCCCAACAGAACAAATCCAAGACGTTCTCTTCCATATCCAATAGGAGTTTAGAGCGCCAATTGACGTAACAGCGTTGGGGACAGAAGTCGTCTTAGACGATGAATAAGAAGAGGAAGTGGAGTTAGGAGAGGGAGAACAAGATGCCGAAGGCACACATCCCGGCACACATCCCAGCGCTACCCACACTTCTAGGGGCCCTGTTCTAGAGGGATCCCCTATTGAACAAGGCACGCACATGCCGAGCCCAACCCAGCCTATCCACGCAGAGGACATTCTTTTGTCCTCTGTGGAACGCACAGCCGGCCAACCACATACTACTCCTATATCCTCTCAAAAGGATGAAGGTTTTACAACAAGGGTCCCATCGCTCAAGGAGTCGACACATCCCAGAGAGACATCTGTTGCCTCTCCACACAAGAGTGACCAACAAAAATATGCTTCAGAGGCATATGTAGGGCACACCGCGACAGAGGTCTAGAACGCCCAATGTCTCCACTAGATCACTTTGCCATGATAAGCTCTGAACCTACAGGGCACGAAATCTATAGAACACCAGTAGGCTCTCCTCTTGGAGAAACTCAAGGATCTGGTGGAAGTCCCCGAGCAGACATCGCTAAATCAGTCGTTGAGGGTGCCTCACGCTCCGAGGCTACTAAGTCACCATGTGTTGGTGATCTAGGTACCCAGGATACTTATGTGACAAAGGGGGAGCTACAAACCTTTGCCACAGAGGTATTCAAAAAAATAGACGAGTTGAAAAGCTTGTTCATCTCTCGCACGATGACAGAAGACCTTGCTCCTATTACAGAGGCTCTGGAGGAGTTGCATCTACAACGGCAAATTTGAAGACAACTCTCTCAACCCTTCAAAGCTCTGTCCTACAGAAGGATGATCTTGCAGAGGCGTTTAGTGTACTCACTCTCAACCCTTCATCCATCCGGAAGTTGAAGTCATAACTGACAGAGATGGCCGCCCAATTTGCCGTTGATTTCGTCTCTGCGGGCTATACAGATTACTCTTCATTTAAAGACGAAATGAAGCAAATTTTTTCTTCTGCAGTCACTTACGGCGTGGACACCACATCCTCAAGGGCCAACATCAATCATCTAGCAACTTGCAGAGAGCTAGATGCCATGGTGGAAGCCTTAGGGGATATTGTGCGCAAACATTCAGACCAACTTCTCGCTGAGGCCCGAGCCTCCAACACGGCAATCAAAGACTACACTTTACAGCTCGTGAGAGAGGGTGACCTTCTTCGAAGCAAAATATTTAGAAGCGTCTCAAAGTTAAAGTGGGCGACAGAGGTTGACATTAGTCACGCCTCTGCGAGTGCAGAACATGTGATTAAGAAGATGTACAAGGCGGCTACCAAGATTCTGCGAAGGTTGAAGAAGGCTCCCCTGGAAACATGCAAGGCAAAAACCACCAAACACCATAACGATCAAGAAGGTGATGATCGTGATCGTCATGAGGGGGAGAAGAAGGCGGAGAAGAAAGCACTAGAGCCAAAGAAGAAGACTGCTGCCAAAGGTGTCAAGATAGTAGAATCTACAGCTGCCCTATTCTCTAAAGGAAAGGAAAAAGCACCAGAGCCTAAGGGCAAAGGCAAGGGCAAGGCTGTGGAGACACCACAGAAGGGGTCGTCGAGCTCAGACACTCTAGTGATAAACGAAGAAGAGTACGACGACCCAACGCTCTTTCAAGCATTGAAGTTATCTTTGGCAGAGGCTCAAGCAAGAAAGGGCAGAGGCCCCATCCCCCCCAGAGCAGGAGAAGGCTCTTCATCACAATTCCCACAAGTCCAAGAAACGTCCACGGGTACGTTTGACGCTCTGCAAGGAACTGTCAAACCTATCCTTGCAGAGGGGTCAACCCAGAAGCCAATACTTGAAGAAGAGGAAGCCAAAGTGCCAGAGTCCGCCACAGTAGGAAGGGTCTCTGAGATCTTCGAATCAATGAGCAGGATTCCGATGCAACAAGTACGCACAGAGCCTGTCACTACTGTGGAAGAGATTCTGATATGGAGGTACTCTGCAGTGGACACAGAGCCCCCTTATGATCCAGAGCTCACAGGTATTCCTTCTGCCGCCGCCAAGTTCCAGTTCTCTAAGCTTACATGGCCTCGTGAGCAAGTCTTCTTAGAACATGTGATCACGTCACTTGTGATAATTTCTCCAAGAACTCTGCTGAAGAAGATGGTGCTCTACACTCAATATGTTGTGAGGAGGGAAGATGGCAACCTTTATACGTTCACAGATGCTGACCTCCACAACCTCTGTGTGTTTGATGTTATCTACCTGCACAAAATTCTCAACATATACATGGAGAGGAGGTCAAGCTACTCAATATTGCTCAGAAGGCTTGTCGAGGTCATGCGCGCACAAGTAAGATACTACAGCCAGAAGGAATTCGAGTTAGCGATGAGGTTAGTCCAAAGAGATCTATAGATCTTTCCTCCGAACAACAGGCCTGGTTGGATACTTAGGTATCATCCAAACTCCATTATCCACAACTCCGTTTTTGGGTTTGTGTTCTTGGATAAGGATGAAATCCTAAGGTTCTATGATCCAACAGAATCACACAAGTACTCCACAGAGACCCTGGAGTGGATATATACAGAAGAGCAGCGGCAGTGGTGCAAAAAGGGCATCTAAGGATGGGTGAAGTGTCTGACATTCTAGGAGCTATCAAGATGCAAATCAACTTCAGAGAATGGATCTTTAATGTCTACAGAACCATCAAGGCTGATATGTTATATGCAGTAGACGACTTTCCAGAATCTGTTGTTTGATAATCTTCTGTGACAGTAGTGGCCTATGCAACACATTTTTGTAATTCTTTTATTTCATGTAATTCTTTCCAGATGATGAATTTTTATCTCCTCTTGTAATTCTTTCAATTAAGTCATTTCTTGCATTCAAATTTCCAATTTTTACTTTTTCATACTTAGGGGGAGATTGTTAGCTCTCATATTTCATTTAAATGTAAAAGTATGAAAAAGTTTACTGCAAGTGTTGACAGAAGAGTTCTACCACCGAAGACCACAGAGGACCAACAGCAGAAGATGTTCATCGTACAAGACAAAAGTGACAGAACCTCTGTTGTCTATCACAGAGGTTCCGGAAACTGGATCTCTGTGAACAAAAACGTACATGTCAAGAATGACAGAACATCTGTTGTCTCTCACAGAGGTTCTGGAAACTTATCCTCTGACATCAAGTGCTTACAAGTCATATGCAGCAGAGCCTCTGAGATGGCTCACAGAGGGTCTGCAGGTTTATCTTCTGTGAAAAACTTCTTTGCTGTTTTACTTAGGTTAGTTAGCTGCTCGTGCTAATCACGTGACTATATTTGTAATCCGTGTTATTTGGACGGCCTGGATTGTTTCACACGTCTAGGTCATGTCAGAAAAGTGGTTAGGAAATAGTATAAATAGCAGCTTAGGCCTTTGTATTCAGCGCCGCTTCCATATTGTAATTGTCAATATTTTCAATCAATTTAAAATCATTTGAAGCTTTTCACTCGTGTTCTTCATATTCATCATTTGTGTGTTCTTGATTAATTTCTTACTCTGTTTGTTCATATACTGTTTCCGCTGCACTTTGATTGTATTAAAGATCATCCAAAGTATTTGATTAAAATCAAAACCGAGTTCATACGTCCTATCAAAACACAATGTCCATACCTTTCACCTTTCAAGCCATTAACCTCTGCTTTTAAATGATATATCAAAACAAGACAGGTTTATATTAATTAATTATCAGAATGCCACTTTCAAACCTGTTAAATCAAATAAGGTTTAATCACAGTTCCTGGTCAAACCTGTTTATACCTTTTCTATACCATTCAGACTATAATTTCCATTAAGAACCCTGATTCTAAATCTTTAAATCACAAAGAAATAAATATTTCTAACCACGGTAATCTTAAGGGATATAATAGCAAGAGTTATATTACGAAATAAACACACACAAATGCCACCCTTATATCCAAATGTACACCTCTCCCTGATATGCCACACTTATCCCATGGTACACCTCTCCTTGATATGCCACATTTATCCCATGGTACACCTCTCATTGATATGCCATCCTTATTTCCTCATCAATAATATTTTATAAAACAATTCCATATAGAATAGAACGCAGTCAATGGAATTATTAATAATTCAAAATTATCTTTTTCAAAATTCCTCTTTTTATATATATAAGAATAAATATATATAAACCATAAATAAGTCAAAATACAAATCCGGTCAAAATAGACCTGGACGGAATTCATCTCCGGAAAAAACTTGGCCAGTTTATCAAGTCCGGACAACACATCGCCCAAGGTCTGTCCGACTTAACACTTTAGAGTAGTTTCCAACACTTTTGTCCGGATAACAAATTCGGACAACACTGTGCCCCCCCTTTGACCGATTTAAAATAATCCGGTCATCACATGATTGTATTCATACTTCTCCGTTCAAGATACTCATAATCTTAGTATTCTTAAATCGCTCAACATTTATCCGATTTGTGACTAAACCGCCTGACTCTTGACCGGTTTATACTTAAGCCGCTTACACATTGTCCGGTTTAAAACTTATATCGTTCAACACTTGCCCAGTTTAAGGCTTAAATCGCCAAACCCTTGTCCGGTTTAGGGCTAATCCGGACAACACTCAAATGATTCCAATTTCAAATAAAATGAAAAGTTTACATAATCTAGTTATGCAATTACAAAGAAATTCCGCAGCAGTTTAAACCACTCACCTTATGAAGACTCTTTTGAAAATAACTTCAAGAATCCAGATAAAATAAGCAATCCGATCAACTCCTTTTTCACTTAAATCGCTCACTTGAGTTCCAAAGATGGTAAAAAGAATAAAAAGAGTGAAAAGAGCCCAACCCCTCCTTTTATACTTTCCTTTTCAGGAAAGTCGGTTATTACAGCCTCCTCCCCTAACCCCACATGCATCCACATAAACACAATATATATATATATATATATATATATATACATTTATCCCATTCAAGTAAACAATTCATGCATGTATGTAAAATCATATACATATACACACCAATTCATTTATTTAATCATGCATATAATTATACCCACATATTTAGTGCATACTTAATTCACATATTAGCATGATCAAATATAACAATTTATCATGTTGTCATATAATTATTTAACAAATAATCATGTATAAGTTACCTCAGGTAACAACCAAGAACCAATTATCATATTATCCACCCCTTCAAAAGAATTTCGTCCTGGAATTCCTTTAATCAAAGAGCCATGGATAATCTGTTCTCATTTCCGATTCCAACTCCCAAGTGGCCTCTGGTCTTTTGTGAAACTTCCATTGTACTTTAACCAGACTGATTTCTTTGTTTCTCAACACCCTGCTTTTCCGGTCAATCATGGCTTCTAGTGTTTCTACAAAGTTTAATTTACTGTCTAATTTAACCTCTGGCAGCGGTACAGCTAGACTCGGATTGGCTAAACATTTTCGCAAATTTGATACATGGAAAATGTTGTGAATCAGACTTAGTTCTTCTCGTAGCTCTAACTAATATGCCACTGGCCCAATTCGTTTACATATTCTGAATGACCCAACATACCTCGGACTGAGCTTACCCCTCTTTCCGAATCTGATGACACATTTCCATGGTGAAACTTTCAACATCACAAAATCACCTACACAGAATTCAATCGGCTTTTTGACGATTATCAACATAACTTTTCTTGCAGTCTTGTGTTGTTCTAATTCTTTCACGGATCTGTTCGATCTTCTCAAAAGTCTCTTAGACAATCTCAGGACCCGTCAACTATCTTTCACCTACCTCGTTCCAACACAACAGCGTTCGGCTTTTACGTCCATAAAATACTTCATATGGTGCCGCTTGGATGCTCGAATGGTAGCTGTTGTTATATGCAAACTCTATCAATGGCAAATGATCTTCCCACGATCCCCCGAAGTCAATAATACAACTTCTCAACATGTTTTCGAGAGTCTGGATAGTTCTTTCACTTTGCCCATCAGTTTGCGGATGATAAGCGGTACTTAATCGAATTTCAGACCCCAAAGCTTTCTACAATTTTGAAGTAAACCGACTATCTCTATCTGAGATAATAGATAATGGAACTCCGTGTCTGGTTACAATTTTTTTAGTGTAAATCTATGCTAGTTTTTCTAAAGAGTACTTCTCTCTCATTGGTAGAAAATGCGCAGATTTAGACAGACGATCAACAATTACCCAAATTGCGTCATGCCCATTTGGAGTTCGAGGTAACTTCATGACGAAATCCATTGTAATGTGATCCCATTTCCATACAGGTATTTCCAAAGATTGCAAGTTTCCATACGGCTTTTGATGTTCAATCTTAACCTGTAAACATGTTAGACACTGTTCCACATATTTGGCTATGTCCCTTTTCAATCCGGGCCACAAATAACAAGATCTTAAATCTCTGTACATCTTATTGGTACCTGGATGAATAGAGTATCAAGACTTATGACTTTCATTTAATATAGTGTTCCGGGTATCTCCAAAATATGGTACCAAATTCGCCCTTGAAAGCACATTAGTCCTTCGTCATTCGGTTCCAAGGTTGAAATCATCTTACCCAACCTTTCTGTTTTATCAAATTCTTCTTTCATAGCTTCTTGTTGATATCTCTGAATTTCTTTACGAATGTCAGAGATCAAATTCATTCTCATTGCCACAACTTTAATGGTTCCACTCTTTTCCTTCCTACTCAAAGCGTCAGCTGCCACGTTAGTTTTTCCCGGATGGTAGAGGATTTCACAATCATAGTCATTTACCAGTTCAATCCACCGACGCTGTCGCATATTTAATTTTTTTTGGCTGACCAAATGTTGCAAACTTTTATGATCAGTATAAATCTGACATTTCGTTCCCAGAAGATAATGCCTCAAGATTTTCAGAGTAAACACCACTGCAGCTAATTCTATGTCATGGGTTGGATACTGCTTCTCATGATCTTTCAATTGTCTTGACGCATAAGAAATAACTTTTCCCCTTTGCATCAAAACACATCCTAACCCTAACTTTGAAGCATCACTGTATACCACAAAATCTTTGGATCCATCTGGTAAGGTTAACACCAGTGCACTACAAAGATGATCCTTTAATAGTTGGAAAGCTTCTTGTTGTTCTTTTTCCCACTGAAACTTTACGTTCTTCCGAGTCAATTTGGTCAATGGTACGACTATCTTAGAAAAGTTCTGAATGAACTTTACGGTAATAGCCTGCCAGTCCCAAAAAGCTTCGGACTTCAGAAGGAGTTTTCGGAGCTTCCCACTATTCTACTGCTTCTATTTTAACTGGGTCTACTTTTACCCTTGCTTCTGAAATGACTTGACCCAAGAATTGGACTTCTCTTAACCAGAACTCACACTTAGATAATTTGGCGTACAACTATTCTCTTTTCAGTAATTCCAGTATCAGACGAAGATGTTCTGCGTGTTCTTCTTCGATCTTTGAGTATATAAGAATATCATCAATAAATACAATAACGAATAGATATTCCTTACATACCCTATTCATCAAATACATAAAGGCTGCGGGCGCATTACTTAAGCCGAATGGCATAATTAAGAATTCGTGATGCCCGTACCTAGTTCTGAAAGTTGTTGTAGCAACGTCTTCCTCCCTGACTTTGAGCTGATGATACCCCGACCTTAAGTCAATTTTGGAGAAATAACTTGCTCCCACCAATTGATCGAACAAATCATCAATCCTTGGTAAAGGATATTTGTTCTTGATCGTCAATTTGTTCAGTTCAAAATAGTCTATACACATTCGCATATACCCATCTATCTTCTTGACAAATAAGACCGGAGCACCCCAAGGTGAAGTGCTAGGTCTAATGAATCCTTTATCAGTTAGATCTTTTAACTGTGCAACCAACTCTTTTAATTCAAATGGAGCTAACCAATAAGGTGCCTATGCTACCGGTGCAGCCCCTGGTATGAGATCAATTCAAAATTCAATTACTCGATCTGGCGGTAATCCAACAAGTCATCTGGAAAGACTTCCAGATATTCACTGACAATTGGGATTAATCCTTGCTTTCCTTTTTCTTTCTTTACATCAATTACATATGATAAACACCCCTGGAACTTCGTCCGAATACTTTTCTGAGCTTTCATTACCGTAAAAAAACTAGTATGGTGATTCTGACGATCACCATAAATAACAACGGTTCCTTGATCTGGCAAAGTAATTCTGGTCATTTTCTAATTGCAACCAATACTAGCCTGATACTTTGCCAACCAACCCATACCCACCACTATATCAAGTTCCTTCATCGGCATAGGGAATAACCGAATCGGTAATTCACAACCCTCAATAACAATAATACTGTTATTGAATACACTAGTAACAGTTTCCTGACTATTAGCAGTATTTACTACTAATTCATCATCAAGTAACACAAAATTCAAATATGCAGTTTGAGCAAATAATGGGGATACAAACGAAAAGTTTCCACCAGAGTCAAATAACACCTTAGCATGTATTGAATTCAGAAGGAAGTTACCTGTTACTACATTTGGTGACGCCTCTGCCTCGTTCTTTGTCATTTGGAAGGACCGTCCTCGTGCCCCTCCTGACCCTCCTCTGTTTACCGTAGGTCTTCCCCGAGTACCCGACGCGTTAATCCCCATTGTTACCTGCGGAGTTCTCAACAATGGACAATTCGGTCGAATATGATCCGGAGAATTGCAATTAAAGCACCTTCGATTAGCCGGGCAACTTCTGGACAGATGGCCTGCTTCACCACATTTATAACACTTTCTTGGGTCTATCTTACACTCACCTTGATGTATCTGTCGGCATTGTGTGCAAACTTTCTCACCGACCTTCTTCTCGGGTTTGTTATCATATCTTACAGTTTTCGGCCCTCGAAAATTTGATGAAGGCCCCTCCCACTTTCTTTTCTCTACAACTTTTCCTTCTAGCTGCCGATTCTTATTTCGTTCGGTCACTTCGGCCACATCTACCATCAACGAAAAGGTATTGGGGTTCATAGCAATAATAATCTCTCTGATTGAGGGTTTCAAACCCCAAATGTACCTTTCTATCTTCCTGGATTTTGTTGAAACATAATGCTCAGCAAATCGAGAGCATTCAATAAATTTTTCAGTATATTCCCGAACCGTTCCATTTCCATATTCCAACTTCAAGAAATCTTCTTCCATTTGTCTTACTGCAGTTTTAGGACAAAACTGATTGTTGAATAGGTCTACAAATTTTGTCCAAAACAATGTCTGCAAAACATCCGTTCTGGCCGATGATTCAACTTCCCACCAGAACAAAGCATTTGATTTCAGGACTAAAACAGCAAATTGAACTTTATCTGTTTTCGGACACCTAATGGTGTTGAACACAAATTCCATTTCCTTGACCCAGCACATAGCTTTCACTGGATCTCTTTCCCCAGAAAATGTTGGTGGCTTGCATGCCAAAAACATTTTGATATCTTCCTTCTTATTGTGAGTAACCGGTACCGAGGGATGAACTTCTACTCTTTCTGTTTCTACCCTGGCTGGTACCCCCATGATAGAAGTCAGAGTTTCCCGCAACTTCCCCATTTCTTCTGCCAACATGTCCCTGGTTACATAATCTAGGTGTGGCATCAATCTTTCCTGAACATTCCCAGAATGGGATTCTTCAGATTTAGAATGAGCTTCAGTACGACCCCTTCCTTGAGACTTTCTTCCTCTGCCTCGTCCCCTTGGTCTTCCCCGACCTCTAATTCCAGATGTACCATTTGGGAGATTAACAAGTGATTCTTCTCTTTCTTCAGACTCTGGACGAGCCGTTCTTTCAGATCTTCTAGTTCTGCTAGACATCTGCATATTTTAGTTCTAATAATCATGTATTCACATTCCCAAATATATTGAAGTATTCAAGTTCAGATATGTATCTATAAATTTATAATTACATTGGCCAGATGTAATTAAAATTTACCTTACATATTGTTATTTCAACCCATCATATTTATTTCCAATGGAGTTAACTATGTCTGGGACCCTTAATATGCGATAAAGCAGTTTAAGTCTAGGTATCATGCTATTGAATACCTAAATCCCTTAAACTCAAGCTCTGATACCACTTTCTGTAACGCCCCAATCCATACATTTCATGTAACACATACTTCATACACAAGAAATACATGTTATACCCCACGTTGGTCCCGTAATACAAGAATCTACAAGTATAAAATACATGGTCCAAAAATTCGAAATACAAATTCTTGTACTATTCCACGTCCATCAACCAAAACTATACATATCATCATCCATTCTTCATGCAGGGAAATATATATAGGGAAATTATCACATTTTCCCTTTTCCCATACCTTCAACACTTCCTGCAATACATATTTAAAATCACAAAACGAGGGTTAGACCGAAAGGTCTAGTGAGCTACCCTATTTATGTCATTGCAGGGTGATAATCACCAAAACCTTTAAATAAAACAACTTTTCATATGTATATATATATATAACAAATATATGAACAAGTGAAAACACAATGTCCATACCTTTAACCTTTCAATCCATTAACCTCTGCTTTTAAATGATATATCAAAACAAGACAGGTTTACATTAATCAATTATCAGAATGTCACTTTCGAACCTCTTGAATCAAATAAGGTTTAATCACAGTTCCTGGTCAAACCTATTATCTCCTTTTCTATAACATTCAGACTATGATTTCCGTTGAAAACCCTGATTCTAAATAATAAAGATTTCAAACCACGGTAATCTTAAGGGATATAATAGTAAGAGTTATATTACAAAATACACATACACAAATGCCACCCTTTCTCCAAAAAATGTTGGTGGCTTACATGCCAAAAAAAATTTAATATCTCCTACTTTGTTATGAGTAACCGGTACCGAAAGACGAACTTCTACCCTTTCTGTTTCTACCCTGGCTGGTACCCCCATGATAGAAGTCAAAATTTCCCACAACTTTCCCATTTCTTCAGCCAACATGTCCCTGGTTACATATTCAGGATGTGACATCGATCTCTCCTGAACATTCTCATAATGGGATTCTTCAGGTTCAGAATAAATTCCAGTTTCACCCCTCCCTTGAGACTGACTTCTTCCTCTGCCTCGTCCTCTGATTCCAGATGTGCCAGTCAGAAGATTAACATGTGACTCTTCCCTTTTTTAGACTCTGGACGAGCCGTTCTTTCAGATCTTCTAGTTCGGCTAGACATCTGCTTAGTGTAAATAAACACATATTCACAATCCCAAATATAATGAAGTATTTAAGTTCAGATGTGTACCTATAAATTCATAATTGCACTGACCATATGTAATTAAAATTTACCTTACACTCTGTTCTTTTCAACTCATTATATTTATTTTCCAATGGAGCTAACTATGTGCGGGACCCTTAACATGCAATAAAATAGTTTAAGTCTAGGTATCATGCTATTAAACACCTAAATCCCTTAAACTCGGGCTCTGATACCACTTTTTGTAACACCTCATACCACATACTACATGTAACATATATTCCATATACAAGAAATACATGTTTGTATACCACATAGGTCCCCTAGTACAAGAATCTATCATTTACAAAATACAAGGTCCAAAAATTCCAAATACAAATCTTGTACTAATCAAGCTTCATTTACAAAACTATACATATCACTAGCAAATCTTCATGTTGTTAAACACATAGGGAAAATACTACATGTTTCCCTTTCCTTTACCTTCTGCACTTCCTGCAATACATATTTAAAATCACAAAACGAGGGTTAGACCGAAAGGTCTAGTGAGTTAACCTATTATGATATTGTAGGGTGATAATCACCAAAACTTTATACAAAATAACTTTTCATATATATATATATATATATATAACAAATATATAAACAAGTAAGAGCATAGTACCAATACCTTTCACTTTTCAAGCCAAATTCTCTGTTTACAAACAATATATCAACTTCAAACAGGTTTGCACTAACCAGATTATCATAATACCACTTTTAAATCTCTTAGATCAAATAAGGTTTATTCAAAGTTCCCGGCCAAACCTGTTATCTTCTCCTTAATAACATTCAGACTATGATTTCCAATAAGAATCCTGATCCTAAACCTTTAAGTCACAAAGAAATGAAGATTCTAGATCATATTAATCTTAAAAGATATAATAGTAAGAGTTATATTATATAACACACACACAAATGCCACCCTTTTATCCAAATGTACACCTCTCCTTGATATGCCACCCTTATCCCATGGTACACCTTTCCTTGATATGCCACGATTATCCCATGGTACACCTCTTCTTGATATGCCACCCTTATTTCCTCATCAAAATATTTTCACAAAACAATTCCATATAGAATAGACCGCAGTCAATGGAATTATTATCAGTTCAAATTCATTTTTTCAAAAATTCCCACTTTTTGTTAAAAGAGTAATAAAATGATAAGTCAAAACACAATCCGGTCAAAACTTGGCCGGACTACCAATCTGGTCAACTCTTCTTATTTTGTCCGATTTATCATTTAAAATAATTCTCAAAATCTTGTCCTGATTACCAATCCGAACAACACTATTCATAAACGTCCGATTTAAAACACTTGACATATGATCAAAGTTCATAAATCACTCAATCTTTAAACCGGTTAAGACATGTCCGGTTTAATGTCTAATCCGCTTTACCAATATCTGATTTAAAACTAAACCGCTTAACATTCATCCGGTTTAGGTCTAAATCACTAAAAACTTGCCCTGTTTATTTTTAAATCGCCCTAGGCTTGTCCGATTTAAGACTAAACCGCTTAATACTTATCCGGTTTAGGTCTAATCCGGATAACACTCATATGATTTAAACTTCAAATTAGATGAAAATTGTATACAAACAATTATGCATTTCAAAGAGAGTAAAACATTTAAATCACTCACCTTTAAAATCTTTTTAGAAATAAGGTTGAGCTCAACTTGAATCCAATCAAAAGCAATCTGGTCACCACTACTTGCTTAAATCGCACACTCAGATTCTAAAAATGGTAAGAAGAAAGCAAAATGGAGGTTAACCCTCTTTTTATACCCTTCCCTTCATGGAAGGTCGGCTGACTTCAACCTCACCACATGCATGCTTACATAACCCCATGCATATACATTCCCCCTTTCAAATAACCATATATATACACTTTTTCACATATGCACATGCATGCATATCACGCATATATATATATATATATATATTATGCATACATATACATCCATATACACATAATCTCACATATTAGCATGATCAAATGTATCAATTAATCATGCTGTCACGTATTCATATATAACAAATAATCACGTATTCATTACCTCAGGTGACAACCAGGATTCAGTTATCACATTATCCATTCCTCAAAAGAATTACGTCCTGGAATTCCTTTAATAAAAAAGCCACGGGTCTTCTGATCTCATTTTCGTCTCCAATTCTCAAGTTGCTTCTAGTCCTTTGTGAAACTTCCACTGAACTTTAACCAGACTGGTATCTTTGTTTCTCAACATCCTGATCTTTTGGTCAATTACAGTTTCTGGTGTTTCCACAAAGTTAAACTTATTGTCTAATTTAACCTCTGGCAGCGGTACAGCTAGACCCGGATCAGCTAAATATTTCCGCAAATTTGATACATGAAAAGTGTTGTGAATCAGACTTAGTTCTTTTGGTAGCTCTAACTGATATGCCACTAGCCCAATTCGCTTATATATTCTGAACGGCCCCACATACCTTGGACTGAGTTTACCCTTCTTTCCAAATCTTATGACACCCTTCCATGGCGAAACTTTTAACATCACAAAATCACCTACGCATAATTCAATCGGCTTTCGACGATTATCAACATAACTTTTCTAGCGATCTTGTGTTGTTCTGATTCTTTCATGGATCTGTTCGATCTTCTTAGAAGTCTCTTGGACAATTTAAGGACCCATCAGCTGTCTTTCACCCACCTCATTCCAACAGAACGACGTTCAACATTTACGTCCATACAACACTTCATAGGGTGCCGCTTGGATGCTGGAATGGTAACTATTGTTATATGCAAACTCTATCAATGGCAAGTGATCTTCCCACGATCACCCGAAGTCAATAATACAACTTCTCAACATATCTTCGAGAGTCTGAATAGTTCTTTCACTCTGCGTATCAGTCTGCAGAGGATAAGTTGTACTTAGTCGGATTTCAGATCCCAAAGCTTTCTGCAATCCTTCCCAGAACTTTGAAGTAAACCGATTATCTCTATAAAAAATAATAGATAATGGAACACCATGTCTGGTCACAATTTCTTTGATGTAGATCTGTGCTAGCTTTTCTAGTGAGTACTTATCTCTTATTGGTAGAAAATGCGTAGATTTAGACAGACGATCAACAATTACCCAGATTGCGTCATATCCCCTAGGAGCTCGGGGTAACTTCATAACGAAATCCATTGTAATGTGATCCCATTTCCATACATGTATCTCTAAAGATTGAAGACTTTCATACGGCTTCTGATGTTCAATGTTAACCTGTAAACATATCAGACACTGTTCCACATATCTAGCTATGTCTTTCTTCAATCTGGGCCACCAATAAAAAGATTTTAAATCTCTATACATTTTATTGGTACCTGGATGGATAGAGTATCGGGATTTGTGACTTTCATTTAATATAGTGTTCCAGATATTTCCAAAACATGGTACCCAGATTCGTCCTTGAAAGCACATTAGTCCTTCATCATTCTGTTCCAAGGTTGAAATCATCTCACCCAACYTTTATGTCTTAACAAATTCTTCTTTCATAGCTTCTTGTTGACATCTCTGAATTTCCTTACGAATGTCAGGGACTAAATTCATTCTCATTGTCACAACTTTAATGGTTCCACTCTTTTCTTTTCAGCTCAAGGCGTCAGCTACCACATTTGTTTTTCCCGGGTGATAGAGAATTTCACATTCATAGTCATTAACCAGTTCAATCCACCGACGTTGTCGCATATTTAATTCTATCTGGTTGAACAAATGTTGCAAACTTTTATGATCAGTATAAATCTGACACTTTGTTCCTAGAAGATAATGTCTCCAAATTTTTAGAGCAAATACCACTGCAGCTAATTCCATGTTATGGGTTGGATACTGCTTTTCATGATCTTTCAATTGTCTTGACGCATAAAAAATTACTTTTCCTCACTGCATCAAAACATATCCTAACCCAACTTTGAAGCATCGCTGTAAACCACAAAGTCTTCAGATCTACCTGGTAGTGTCAATACCGGTGCACTACAAAGATGATCCTTTAATAATTGAAAAGCTTCTTGCTGTTCTCCTTCCCACTGGAATTTAATGTTCTTCTGAGTCAATTTGGTAAATGGACCGCTATCTTAGAAAAGTCCTTAATGAACTTACGGTTATAGCCGGTTAATCCCAAAAAGCTTCAGACTTTGGAAGGATTTTTTGAAGCTTCCCATCTTGCAACTGCTTCTATTTTCGCTGGTTCTACTTTTACCCCTATTTTTGAGATGACATGCCCCAGGAATTGAACCTTTCTTAACCAGGATTCACATTTAGATAACTTCGCGTACAACTTTTCTTTCCTTAACAAATCCAATATTAGATGAAGATGTTCCGCGTGCTCTTCTTTGGTTTTAGAGTATATAAGGATATCATCAATAAATGCAATAACGAATTTATCAAGATATTCCTTACATACCCTATTCATTAAATCCATAAAGGCTGTGGGGCGCATTAGTTAAACCAAATGGCATAACTAAGAATTCGTGACGCCCATACCTAGTTCTGAATGCTGTTGTGGCAACATCTTCTTCCCTAACTTTAAGCTAATGATGCCCTGACCTTAAATCAATCTTGGAGAAATAACTTTCTCCCACCAACTGATCGAACAAGTCATTAATCCTTGGTAAAAGGATATTTGTTTTTGATTGTCAACTTATTTAATTCATGATAGTTTATACACATTCTCATAGACCCATCTTTCTTCTTGACAAATAAGACCGGAGCACCCCAAGGTGAAGTGTTGGGTCTAATAAATCCCTTATCAGTTAAAATTTTCAACTGTGCAACCAATTCCTTCAATTCAGATGGAGCTAACCGGTATGGTGCCTTTGCTACTGGTGCAGCTCCTGATACAAGGTCAATTCGAAATTCAATTACTCGATCCGGTGGTAATCTAGGTAAATCCTCCGGAAAGACTTTCGGATATTCATTAACAATCAGAATCCATTCTTCTTTTCCTTTCTCTTTCTTCATATCAATTACGTATGCTAAACATCTTTGGCACTTCTTCCGAATACTTTTATGAGATTTCATTACTGTCAAAATACTGTTATGGTGATTCTGACGATCACCATAAATAACGACTGTTCCTTGGTCTGACAGAGTAATTCTGATCATTTTTTTATTACAAACAATATTTGCATGATACCTTGCCAACCAGTCCATACCTACTACTACATCAAATTCCTTCATCGGCATAGGAAATAACCGAATCGGAAGTTTACAGCCATCAATAACAATAATATAGTTATTGAACACACTAGTAACTGTTTCCTGACTAATAGCAGTATCAACTACTAATTCATCATCAAGTATCACAGATTTCAGATGTAACAGTCCTCACATCCCAAATACATATAATTCACATCATCATACTCATAATACTAAAATAGTRTTATTACAAAACATGAACKDTCAAMATGTATCKTTAATACATATGCATAATAAACTATTATCAATATTTAGACTTTTCCCTTGCCTTTATCTTTCTGAGCACGTTGTCCTGCAAAACAGGTTAATCCAACATCTGA
>NC_037543.1:5516248-5519451 GCF_001531365.2 Cynara cardunculus var. scolymus
GTTCACTGAACTATAATTTGGGAACTAAGCCAGATGAATTCCAATCAATCATGACTAGATCCTAAATAAATATAGCTCTAAATATAAGTACTCTACAAAGGTGCTAACCTGATGCTCCAAGAGTGACGGATGTCACAGTCACCCCAATTTAGAAAAATCTCGTCCCGAAATTTATTTGTCAGCCCTTAACTTTGGACTCGATTGGGAACAAGTGGGGGTACTTGCTTTTCATGAAATCCTCTATTTCCCACGTATATTCTGGTCCATGCCTCGAAGTCCAATAAACTTTTACAATTGGGATTTTGCTATGCCTCAGCTGTTTGACTTTTCTATCCATGATTTCTGTTGCTTGTTCAATAAAGCACAGATGTTCGTTAATTTGCACATCTCCCAATGGCATGACCAGAGTTTAATCGGTTAAGCATTTTCTGAGATTTGACACACGGAATGTATCATGAATAGCGCTCAGCTCTTGTGGCAGTTTCAACTTATATGCCACTGGTCCAATTCTCTCGGATATTTCAAATGGACCAATATATCGAGGACCCAATTTYCCTCTTTYCCAAATCGCATTATTCCTTTCCATGGAGAGACTTTTAGGAGTACTTTATCTCCTTTTTGAAATTCTAATGGTCTCCTCCAATTATCAGCATAACTTTTTTGGCGATCTCTTGAGGCCTTGAGTCGATCCTTGATGATTACAATTTTGTCAGTAGTCTCTTGGACAATATCAGGTCTAGTTAATTGCCGATCGCCAATTTCTAGCCAACTGAGTGGAGATCTGCATTTACGTCCATATAATGCTTCATAAGGCGCGCATTGAATACTGGTATGATAGCTGTTGTTGTATGCAAATTCGACTAACAGAAGGTGCATCTCCCAACTTCCACCAAAATCTATGGCACATGCACGCAACATGTCTTCCAATGTCTGAATTGTTCTTTCTGTCTGTCCATCAGTTTGAGGGTGATATGAAGTACTTAGATCCAGACGTGTACCCAACCCTCTTTGAAGTGATTGCCAAAATCTTGACGTAAATCGACTGTCCCTGTCCGAGATAATGGAGATAGGTACTCCATGCCGAGTAATTATTTCATTTATGTAAATCTGAGCCAGCTTCTCCATCTTATAATCTTCCCGGATCGGTAGAAAATGAGCAGATTTCATCAGTCGATATATAATCACCCAAATTATATCATGCCCTTTTCCAGTTCTGGGCAGCTTTGTGATGAAATCCATCGATATTTGTTCCCACTTCCATTGGGGAATCTCGGGTTGTTGAAGTAGACCGGATGGTTTTTGGTGTTCTGCTTTGACCATTGCACAAGTTAAACATTTGCCTATGTGAAGTGCAATGTCTTTCTTCATTCCAGGCCACCAATAGTGTTCCTTAAGGTCCTTGTACATCTTATCCGCTCCGGGGTGGACTGAGTATTTTGATCGATGGGCTTCATCCAAAATTATGGATCTAAGATTGCCAATCTTAGGTATCCAAATCTTGTCTCCCAAGTAATACACTCCATCTGATTTCAGTTGAAACTTAATCTCTATGTGGTGTAGAGTTTCATTCTTCAAATTCTTCTTCTTTAATGCCTCTTTTTGATCCTCGAGAATTTGTTCCTTCAGACTGGTGTTCACTATTGCTCCCAACGCTCTCACCCTTGTTGGCTTCACTCTTTCCTTCCTACTCAGAGCGTCGGCCACCAACGTTTGCTTTGCCGGGGTGGTATTTGATTTCACAGTCGTAATCACTAAGTAGCTCAACCCATCTTCCCTGCCTCATATTTAATATCTTCTGGTTAAGGATGTGTTGAAGGCTTTTGTGATCAGTGTACATAGTGCATTTGGTACCATAAAGGTAGTGTCTCCAAATCTTAAGTGCAAATACTACTGCTCCCAATTCTAGATCATGTGTAGTATAATTCTTCTCATGCACTTTGAGTTTCCTTGAGGCATATGCAATGACCTTATCTTTTTGCATTAGCACACATCTCAATCCTTGATGTGATGCGTCACAATAGACCACAAAGTTTTTCGAACCCTCTGGTAAGGATAAGATATGTGCATTACATAGTCTTTGCTTAAGGGTCTCAAACGCCTCTTCCTGTGTCTCACCCCAAACAAATTTCTTGTCTTTCTGAGTTAAGGCTGTGAGTGATTGTGCGATTTTTGAAAAGTTCGCGATGAATCGCGGATAATAGCCTGCCAAACCAAGGAATTGACGAATTTCCGTCGGGGTTCTTGGGGCTTCTCATTTCTTAATGGCATCAATCTTGGCAGGATCTACCTGAATCCCTTTTTCATTAACCACATGGCCAAGAAATTGTACTTCACGAATCCAGAACTCGCATTTGGAGAATTTTGCGTACAATTTCTGGTTCCGAATTAGCTCTAATATCATCCTCAGATGTTGCTCATGGTCCTCCTTGCTTCGTGAATAAATCAGTATATCGTCTATGAAAACGATTACAAATTTATCCAGGTATGGTCTGCAGACTCTATTCGTTAGATCCATAAAGAATGTCAGTGCATTGGTTAGCACGAATGGCATAACCAAAAACTCATAATGTCCATATCGGGTTCTAAATGCCGTTTTGGGAGTGTCCTCCTCTCGAACTCTCACTTGATGATATCTGGATCGTAGATCGATCTTTGAAAAGTATACAGCATCTTGGAGTTGATCGAACAAATCATCAATCCTAGGGAGAGGGTATCTATTCTTGATGGTCAACTTATTAAGCTCCCTATAATCAATGCACATTCGCATTGACCCATCTTTCTTTTTGACGAATAGAACCGGTGCACCCCATGGTGAGAAACTTGGTCTTATGAATCCTTTATCCAATAATTCTAGGAGTTGGCCTGACAATTCTTGCATTTCTGATGGAGCCAATCGATATGGTGCTTTTGCCACTGGGGCAGCTCCATGGATTAAGTTGATACCGAATTCGACTTGTCTCGACAGGGGTAGTCCTGGTAAGTCCTCAGAAAATACATCAGGAAACTCCCGAACTACAGGGAGATCATTAATACATTTCTCTTTGACCTTCTTATCAACAACATGTGCCAAAAATGCGACATAATTCTTCTTTAAGTACTTTCGCATCTTCATGCATGATACTATCCTAATTTTTCGATCTGACTCGTCGCCTCGAATTACAATTGGGCCACTTCCTTCTTGAGGAATTCGGATAACCTTTTCC
>NC_037543.1:5520856-5522272 GCF_001531365.2 Cynara cardunculus var. scolymus
AGAAGGGAATTTTATCATTAATATGTCAATAACAAGGACAATAATTTCCAGTCATTTAAATGATGCAAGGGATATTCATCGAAGGGATATCATTCAAGCATTTATATAACCAAACAGAAAAATCTTATATTCAATCACGATTTGACATAGACAAACATTTTTCAAAAGACATCACAATTTCATTGTTGACTACAACGGACAGAACAAAAGATGGAAATTCCTTAAACGAAAGCCACAACGGGGTCGGAACACGGATAGGTGCTACATATGCAACAAAAAGGGGCACTTTGCAAGAGACTGCAAAGACAAGAGAAAATCCCAGGCACTATCAAAACAGTTCTTGGATTTCTTTGCAAAAAGAGGGCTACCACTAGTCATCCTTCCTAGAACAACATCCATCCGATCAATATTCCTAATATCAGCATCATTATCCCACTCACCACCAACCATCGGTACAATCTCCTATTCTCCCGTCTTGTAGCAATGACGGCATCAGTGTTTCTCATCATACGCTGGTGGTGCACTTCCATCACATCGGACAGGTTGTTCAAGATATGGTGGTGGTATCCCAGCCGGGTCTGGTGAACTTAAGTATCTGATGCGATTCTCCGCACCCATTCTCGCTCAGCCAGATTCATGCCCCGAGTACAGGATGCAGGTACTCCGGTCACCACTTGAGAAATCCTGCTCCCTAGCTGAGGTTGTGATGACTCTCCTCTAACTCTAGCAGAGTTTTCAAATGTCACTCGTCGAGGCAGTGGAACGCTTTTCCTAGGTGTAACTCTAATCCTAGAACCATGATAGGTTTGTGGTGGGACATCGGGTACTGGTTCCGATGGGGGTAATAGGGATGCTGGTGGGGAAGCAGATGCTCCATTAGTCGCAGTGTCCTCATGCTCATATGGGTCTACCTCTTCATTGTTGGATGAATTCCTTCTGGATCAGCGAACCACGTAACCGGATTTGTCGGCCGAGTATTCACTAGGATCGGATGATGCCATAGTGATCTACGACATTAATAATCTTAGTTACTAAATGTACCATCTAAAAATGCTTAGTGTCATAACAGAGGTTTCTAAGCAAGGCTAAGAATGGCAATCAAGCTAAGGCCTTGGGATAGTCCAAGTCTCTGGTTGAAGTACCAAAGCCTCTGGTTGCCTTACCAGAGCCTCTGGTTACATTACCAGACTTAGAAGATTTTGAAGTCTAGTTTATCGGCCCTCTGGTTCAACTTACATCGCAGATCAATGGATCTTTGGTTCATCGACCTCTGGTTCCTTCTAACCAGTGCTTCTGGTACAGTCATGAACACTTAGCAAATTTTAAGGAATTTCTATCCCATCGCCTCTGGTCCTTCTAACCAGAGCTTCTGATGCATCATAAACACTTAACAAATTTAAGGAATTTCTATCCCAT
>NC_037543.1:5522292-5533669 GCF_001531365.2 Cynara cardunculus var. scolymus
AACAAATTTAAGGAATTTCTATCCCATCGCCTCTGGTCCTTCTAACCAGAGCTTCTGGTGCATCACAAACACTTATCAAATTTAAGGAATTTCTTTCCCATCGCCTCTGGTCCTTCTAACCAGAGCTTCTAGTCCTTCTAACCAGAGCTTCTAGTCCAACATGGACACTTAACAATTACATGGATTTTTTTTATCCATCGCCTCTGGTCCTTATAACCAGAGCTTCTGGTGCAACATAAACACTTAACAAATTTAAGGAAATTCTATCCCATCGCCTCTGGTCTTTCTAACCAGAGCTTCTAGTCCAACATGGACACTTAACAATTACATGGATTTTCTATCCATCGCCTCTGGTCCTTCTAACCAGAGCTTCTAGTCCAACATGGACACTTAACAATTACATGGATTTTCTATCCATCGCCTCTGGTCCTTCTAACCAGAGCTTCTGGTCCAACATGGACACTTAACAATTACATGGATTTTCTATCCATCGCCTCTGGTCCTTCTAACCAGAGCTTCTGGTCCAACATGGACACTTAATAGCTATATGGATTTTTCTATCCATTGCCTCTGTTCCTTCTAATCAGCGCTTCTGGTTCAACATGGATAATAATTATATGGATTTTTCTATCCATAGCCTCTGGTTGGTCTAGGGCAATGGATATTCATAATTCATGCAACACACACAAGTCATGCTTTTCACACAATTTCTTAACTGGAGCATATTCTTAGTACAACCGATTAAGTTCTTTTATTATTTGTAAATTAAACACAGGTGATCAGGCTTTGTTTAATTGACATATAATAACGCGACCCTCTTTGTATAAACATGTATTTAAATCACTTGAAAATCCGTTTTGAAAATACTTGGTTATAGTTTGTGGTTTTTAAGGAAAAACTGATGTTCTCTATAACTGAGGCTCTGATACCAAATTTGTCACACCCCGTTAAAGCGAAAACACGAGGTGTAACAGGTAAGCGTGTCACAGCAACAGATAATAAATAACATCATTCAAATTTTACAAAAGTTCAAATTTAACATCCATAATCGAGATGGAATAGAAAACTTCTTTACAAAAACTTCAATTCTGGACTTAATCGGTATCGCCATAATCATGCTCCAAACACTTCATTTTTACTTACTTCCTGAAAAGAATGAAACATAAAACAGGTCAACTACAAAGAGTTGGTGAGTTCACGGGTTTTCGCATGCACAAAACATTACAATGCATAATTCAAAACTTGCAAAACTATACACAACTTTTGCACATAATAAATGTAAATTTATAACGATGTTTAGAAACTTGAGACGCTACTGAGCCTTTCCTGACCAATGTGCCCCATTATTTTACGAACGACCATAAGTAGCCCGTACACTCACTTAGGTCCTACAGTTCGTAATAGTACTAATTCAGCAGTGGTCCAAATTCCACATGATTAGACCAATAAAACATAGGTAATGTGCACCCCTTTCTGGGTGGGACTGTCAACACAATAGCGGCTATCCACAATTACCACGTCCCGGGCACATGCCCGAGTTAACAAGTAGCGTTTACAGATGGGGACTTTATTTGGAAACATACTCCCAAACACATCAATTTAGCATTTATATTATGGTGCAAAACAGTAACAAAACTTGACTAAATTGTTCTTTAGCCCAACGGTTTTGACTAAACAATTCTTTAGTGCAATAGTTTTAAGCAAGGCATCGACTAAAAAATTCTTTAGTCCAATGGTTTTTATAAATAAACAGTATAGTTTGCATACTTCATGTTTTTCCCCCAGTTTAAACAAACAAAAAACATTAAAAGTGGGGCCATGAGAACTCACTTGTTAGACGATGATTATCCAAGGATTTGATGACGTCAAGCGCTGAAAGTCCTGCCCTAACCTTCCTAAACCGTCCAATGACCATAAATTAGATTACCTATGGGTTCTCGACAGAGGTAAGGTCAAGTTATATCTAATATAATGCCAATGGGTTTTATGAATTTAAGTTGATATATTTTTTTTATTAATTTTTCTAAAAATAGTCTAGAAATGTGTATATTTTGTAATCAATTCTTTTGCACAAAAAACTGCCATTTGGACAGAATATAAATTCTAAATCTGACATTTTTGTCTTCACAAATCATTGCCAAAAAGGAACCTTCTACAATTCTTTTTATGTCCAAGTTTTTGTATCCACCAAAAAAAAAGGGAATTAAACAGACTTTTTCCCAAATTTCAAGAACTAAAGATGGGTTTAAGGTAATCATCATTACCCTACCCTTTTTGAGTGGCACAGCCCCCAAAACAGATTGCACACTTTTCGAGTGGCGGCCATTTGGGGGTCTAAAATCATTTTTTTCCAAAGATTTTAAATTTGATTTAAAGCTAACACATTCAGCTAGCTTTTAAAAGAAGATTCACCTATTTTAACGAGTTTTTACATAATATAACCAATTTAAGATGCATGCAAGATTCTGTTAGTGATGTTCTTTTCGCACGATAATCTTGCATTTAGAACTTCATGGTTCAGAACTTAACTTTATGGCCAAAAACCCACATGCAAGTAACTTTACCAACTTTTCTTGAGTTCTAATCGTTTGCAGATCATAGATTACCATCATTTGGAAGACATTTCAATATCATTGATATATAATCTCCCACCTTAGATTCTCCAGAAAGTTCGTTTTATAAAAGATCAAGAAAAAGTGTAGAAAGTGGGGAAATCTTGATGAAGAATGTGAATAATGAAGCTAGTCCCTTACCTTTTGAATGAAAACTTAAATAATCCTCAAGGCGGATTAAGTTCTTAATGACGCTAGAAGGTGAAATCGACTGGAGAGTGAGTTCTAGAGAGAGAGTAGGGAGATGAGAGGTTTATGCAAAGTGGAGATGATAATGAGAATTTTCAAAGAAATCGAGGTATTTATATGAGGGATTTAAGAAAAGAAATGGGCCGGCCTYAAARGCCCAAGTCCATTTAAAATTATTTTTCTTTTAAACAATTTATGGCCCATTAGATTTATMTCAAAATAYRRTTTGTTAAAGATATTATTATTGTTAYTAAATCAAAASCTTACCTTTTTGGCCAAATTATTTGGGCATTCAAATGGGACTTTTATATTTTTAATTTGGACTTTATAWTATCRACTTTATTATTTTTGGAGCATTTGATAATATATTTTGGCATTACATAAGTTAACTTTATCCGCTACTTGTCGAAACAAGTTCACTGAACTATAATTTGGGAACTAAGCCAGATGAATTCCAATCAATCATGACTAGATCCTAAATAAATATAGCTCTAAATATAAGTACTCTATAAAGGTGCTAGCCTGATGCTCCAAGAGTGATGGATGTCACAGATAGAATAATGATTTTGATGCTCCCCCTTGAATTCAGCTCATACACAAACATGTTAGAATTTTAGACACTCCCCATTGACATGTTCAGAAGATGATCTCTTGCCTTGTGTACAAAATGGAGGATGAACATCAGTATGATTATTCTGATCATCTTACTCATCAACATTAACAACTTGTATTTCTCACCATTGATGCTTGAGTCCTGAATTGTCTTATTCAAAAGTCACAACAAACACTGAAGTATAGGCTCTAAACTGAAACGTTTAGAAGCTAAACCACTGAAGTTCGAGTTCTAGACTGATTTATCTAAAAGTCGGCACAAAAATCACTTTGGAACATCTGGGTTAGTATTAAAAAAATTAGCAGATACAACTTTAATGCGCCATTCATACCTTTTCTGTGGAACCCATTTCCAAACAAACTTCTCATCCACGATGAATGGTTCTTCTTTCTTTTAAAAAAAATCTATGAAAGATTTTTCTTTGGAGCACAAGAACCATTTGTAGATTTAGTTTTATCTGAAGGGGCAGATAAAGATTTCAACTTCTTAGACCTGATCTGTTGTTTGCATTTGGCATTAATGGGGAAAGAATTGTAACCACACTAGTTGCAATGTAAATGTTTTGGAGCTAAGGATAATATATCTGACTGAGTAAATGTTTTGAATTTTTCAAATCAACATTCATATTATATTTCCTCTTAGTGAATAAAGCACATTTACAACTATTAGGCTTAGCATTTGGATTTTTTTACAGAAGAATCAATTTTTGAAAAATTCACACTTTGCTTTTGTAAGTCATCTGTCTTCCTCCATTCATAACCATCTTGCAATTTAGCTTTCACTATTGCCACAGATAAGAAATTTGAATTCACATAGGATTTAACAGTTGAATACCCATACTTTCTAGATTTTGGAGAAGTCTTAAAATCATTTTAGATTTTAAGTTTGAAGACACTTTCATCAAAATCGATTTTTTCAGTAACAGTGGATTTTGTAAAATAATCAATCTGAGAAATCACTGAATTTTTTTGAAATCCGAACTCAAAGGCTTTTTGACAACCTCCTTAAGATTCATGATTTGGCTCATAAGTTTGGTCTGTTCATCATAACTTGAATGTAAATCCTTCTCGAGATCATGGATCTTTTGTAAATTCAATTCATGCAATTTGTAATTTCATCATTAAGCTCTTTGATTTTAAGTGAAAATTCATTTTGAGCTTGTTCCATGGATCTCTTCTCAAATTTTAACTCCGCCTCAAATTCATAAATTTGCTTCTCTAAGGTAGAAATTTTAACATTTGAGACAAATTCAGGATTAAAATCATTTTGCTCAATATTTTTTTCAGTCAAATCAAAATCATAAAGGACCTCTGATTCAGATTCAGGGTCTGAGTCGTAGAGCACATTTTCAAAAATATCAGACTTAGAAGTTTCTTCATTTTGTGAAATAGATTTTGAAGAAAAGTTTAAACATTATTTGGGATAGAATGTCTCAATTTCAGAGTATGAAAATTCAAGTTTTCTAGTTGTATAACTAGAATTCAAATCATCATATCTCAATCCCATAGTTTCGAATTTGGTTTTTAAAACCTTCTTCATCTGATTTATGAATATCACTTTTAGAAGATACAAGTGATTCACATTTTGACTTAACAAAAATTTCTCGAACAGAAGAAATTGAGAATTTTGTAGACTCCCATTCATTAACATCATATAAAGATTTTGAGGCATTTTTTAAAGTATCAGACTCAATAAATCCTAAACCTATTTGGGGATTGTAAAACCTTGTGTCCTTGGGTTTATGTGTCAAAATTTTCAGAGTCAGCTCAGTTTGAGCTTGTTTGTAATTTACTTCTTCCAACTGTTTAACTTTATCATACAGTTTACCTCTTTCTACAAAAATCATATCAAACTTCAATTTGGTGTCAAAATCTCTCACCCTCTGGTTCACTCAAATTCTTTTTCAGTGAAACAACTTGTTTTTCTAAATCAGATCTAAGTAGTTCTTTTTTTTCTAATGAGAATTTATTTTTCTTCTCTCAAACCTTCACTTAAACATTTATAACCACACCTTTCTTCTCGAAATTTTAGCAGTAAAGCTCTTTCACTCATAAACCTTTATTTTAAAACTTCAACACTTAAGGATTCAATTTCATAAAAGAATGAAGTGAGTATCTCAATATTAGATTTAACGTTTTCCATGTCCTTAGACATTTTCAAAAATAGAATTAAATTGATCGTTCAGAAAATAATCTCTTGAATTGGTTCTGAATAGCAAATAGAACTCCTGAAACTTGAAAAATTTTCCAAAATACTTGTATATCACTCAACAAGTGTATCACCAAAAGATTATCGCACAACAAAGGATTATCACTTGGATAAGAGTTATAGCTCACAGAGGTTATCGCTTACACTTGGTTATCACTCACTCAATCCACTCAACTTTGGGCGATGAAGGAAACTTATCGGATGAGATTGTATGCGATGAGAGTGGTTATCGGGAAAGAGTTGGGCGATGAGGAAGCGTTATCGGCTGATGTTCCCAAATAATCAGTCTTCATAAAAGCTTCAAGATTTACATGGCAGATCTGGATATTGCATTAAGAACATTTTGAGAAAGTTGAGAGAGAAAGTCAATACACCACAATCTGGTCAAACCTTCTTATTACGTAAAGATATTACAATATGAGCTCTTCTACCCTAATTACACTAAGACTTACCCTTTATATAGGGTCAAAGATGTAAACAAAGTCAAAGTCAAACAATCTATAGAAAMATCAAACACGATGACTTTTATACAATTATAGACAATTTTAACTTTCAAGACGAATATAATTTTACACTGAATTTCAGTCCTAACATTCTCCCCCTTTGTATTCAGACTTGAAAGAATTTGCGCGCTCTGAGTCTTGTTTGAACTTTATCATATTGAGCACTTTATGACTTCTTCAAAACAATCTTCAACTTGAAATCTTCAGGCAATCGTTTGTTGAGAAAGATCTTCTAACATTCTCCCCCTCGAATATAGAACAACAACGATCTTCTCCTTTGATAATGCAGAACAAAAACAATAACAATCTTCAAAATTGTTCTTTAACACACCTTTTCTTCAAAGATAATCTTTATCAGCAAACTGTTGTAAAATTGATCTTCACATTCAACAACTCTCAGACATTGTAGCACAAAAATAATCTTTTGTAATAATCTCCAGTCGCACTCCTTTTAATTCTTTTGCCAATCTTTGTTGTTACTCCCCCTTGATCTTTATAATAAATTCCCCTTATAACGTTCGGAAATAAACATTTCATTCATTACTACATACTCCCCTTTATGATGAAATGAGAATCATTACATCATACACAAGAATGAATGAAATTTTCCGCGAAAGCCATCAATTCATGAAATTGTAAGTACATCTTTTCAAATCCACGTCTTTAATCTTTTCAGATTAAGGGAATGGGAAGGTAACAACCAATTTCAACGAATGAAATTGTTTTCAATCTTATAAAAAGATTGGTCTGTGAGTATAACAAATATACTCAGTACAACGGATGTATTGTATATATGAGACTTTTTGATGCTCATCTCACCAGGTCTTCCATTCAATCATCGATAGCTTAATAATAGCATATCTATGAATGTTTCGGCAAAATAACATATAAAATGCAAAATCTGTGTAGTGTAGAAAGATAAAGCAACATATGCTTCTGTTTAGACTCAAAAAGATAAACCGTGTGGACTACACAAATTTATCAGACTCAATTAGTGATCAAAAAGATTGAAGGGCGACATATATTCTTCTGTTTCAATATCAACTTTCTCCAAATGAGAAATTGATAGATTGTGAGCTGCGTGCCCCAAGTGTTATTGAAATAGTTATCTGTTGAGAGATAAATAAGTAGCTGGTGGGGTTGTGACAAGAATTGGCCTGACTTTGCCTTTTTCAATATTACTCTCAAAAGAATTGAGAACTAATAGATTATGTGATATGCCCGGATTTTAGAAGTTTGAAACAGGATTCTCGTATTCTTTAAATCCTGACACAACTCTCATCAATTCTTTTAGCTCACAACAACTACCCCTCTCTTTTTCATTTTAAGCTCTGCACATAAACCCTTTTTGAGTTTAAGCTCACTCAGATATGGTTGTCCTCTTGGGTAGGTCTGTCGGTTCTGACATTCCACAGAGGTATTTCTGTTAAGCACTCAGTCCCTTCTAAATTTAGCATTATGTACAGTTGATCACAAATAGTTGATCAAAAATATTATGCAAATAAGCACAATGATCAGATAAAATTGATCAAGAAATTTGGCTTTTAAGCACAATCAATAAAGGAATGATGCAACAACGATCAGATTATTCGGTATGCAAGAGAAATGAATGAAGATCTGTAAGTACAAGTTTACAGATTCTAATTAAAAAAATATGAAGTGTATATCAATCAAGATAAAAACAATACAAAATCAACCTTTGAATACAAATGAGCGTATTATCACCGAAAAATATATTATTTTCAGAGACGTGATAATAACAGTTTCAAGAATAGCTGAAACAGGTATTGGAGTTATGATCGATGAGAAATTACGCAAGTAAAATCTCAGGAATACCTGTTCAGAAAATGCACTCGTTTCCTTAAAAAAAATTCATTTTCCGAAAAACATTTATTAAACTTTCTAGAGACTCCCCCTAGAAAGTAGATTTAAGAAATATTTTGATTCAGCTCAAAAAAAATTGGAAACATGTTTAGCACGGGTCCTAAACTGTGTGTTTAGATACCACACTCGATAAAGCATGGGTCCTGAACTGAATTGTTCAGAAGTCTTAGTTTGGACAATTTACAACTCTCCTTGCATTAGTGCATCGATGATATGATATTTTGATCAGCGCAAAGTTGACACACCTGCAAAATCAAATTAAACAGATTTTGGTACCCAAACAAACTTGGGTCCTATTTTGTTTTGTAACTTCCAAACCATCTATTTTTATTAGATGTTTTCTTTTTTGCACTTTTAACAGGATGATTATATACATAATATGATCCATACCAATTATTGTAATCATACATATTTTTACCTTTCCAATCCTTCTGATATCTGTTGTCTGCACTCCATCTGTTGTATGTCTTCTTGTTCACAAAATATGTTGTTTTGCATGTGGAGCACATGATTCTTCTCTTGCTAAGATGAATCAAATCAGTAGTAGATCTTACAAAACAAGAAAGATGATTAGTAACAACAGGGGTACAGGATGAAACAGATTCAGATTTATTGACCCAGATGCTTTTAACCTTAGAAGAGTAATTGGGTGATCCGATGATGTACCCTTGATAGTACTGATTAGAAGAACGAGAATAGTTCTTAGAAACAGTAGATTTAGGGCTGCTTGAATACTGTTCGATTTGGAACAGTCATAGAAGCTGGTTTTACACTAAGAAGGAGAACCAGATGAGCTTTGAGCACAAGAAAAGTCTTTGACTTTCTGTAAAAGATGGTATCTTTCAACAATAACTAAATCATACTTATTTTTAAGTTCTGTTCTCATCTTCAATTCAGTTTCAAGGTCTGTCTTCAGATCAGACAATTTCTTTGTAGTATCCAAGAATTTACCTTCTAACTTCTTCTTAAGCATTTCAAACTTCTTTTTCTGATTATGAAACTCTCTTCTCTCTTCATCTGAGTTGCTCCTCTCATTCTCAGAAGCGATGTTGAGCCATTTTTTTCTTTTCAGCCAGCTCTTTAGCAATAGCTGTATATTTCTTTGTAGTATTTCTCTTCTCAAGAGCAAATTGCTTCTTCTCTTCATCTAAAGCCTTCTGCTTTAGAGCAATGCTGTCAGACAATTTCTGAGTTTGGCTCTGACAGTCTTTTGTGATGTCTTTCTTCTCTTTATCATTCTTGGCATGTTCCAAGATGATTAGTTGCTCAAAACTCGAGATTTGCTTTAACATCATTTTGGCGTTTAGCTCAAGAGAGTTTATCTTATTCTCATAAGATAAGCGTTCAGCATCAAATTTTTTCTCTATTTCGGAAAATCTTTTCTTCTCCTTTTCAAATTAATTTCTTAACTCACACAAATCACTCTCAGATTTATGAAGTTTTCCAGTTAAGTCCTCAGTATCCGTATCATCTTTCTAAAAAGAATTCCTCTCAGTTTGCAGATCTTGAAGTTTATTGAACAATTCCTTATTAACATTACTCCAAGTCTTCAATTCTTCTTCACACTCTTTCCTTACTTTGTCCAAAGTTCTCTCAAACTCACTAGCCTTAACTGATAAATCCTTCTCAGAATTTTCTTTCAAGGTTTTATTTTCTCTTTGTAGATCCTTGATAAATTCTTTATTTGCAGAATTCTCATCATACATATTAAAATATTTGTCACTGTAGTTCTTTACGCTCCTTTCCAATTCAGAAACTTTCTCTCTCAATTCTTTATTCTCTCTCTCAAAAGAAACTGCCATTTTCCAACAGATTGATTAAGGATCAAATGTTGTGAAATCAGATAAAAAGAAATCAAAAACAGTTAAGCTATAAAAAACACAAACAGAAAACACAAAAACTGATGAGAAATCAGAAAAACAGCAAAAAAAACTTTCAAAAATCAGTAAAACAATCAAAAACTATTGAAAACAGTTAAAAATTGTTAAAAACAGTCAAAACAGGTAAAACTGATGAAAAACAGTTTACGCGGCGAAAAACAGTTCAGGAAATCTCAAACAGTTCAGGAAATCTCAAACAGTTCAACACAATACAAAACAGAACAAAAACAAATAGAAACTGTAAAAACCTCAAAGATTAACAGTTTCAGATTACACAATGATTTCCAAGAAAAGATGTTAGTAAGTAAAAATACAACCAAGTCTGGATGTTGAGCAACGTAAACCAGCGATTTAGTCCATACAGCACACCTTGCCAGCGATTTAACAAAGCTCCGGATATGCCTTGTACAAGAAACAGCTTAATCCGGTTACACAACACAACTGATTTAACTACCTAAATCACTTACACCTTGTACAATGATCTACCTTAACCGCCTAGGCTTTGTCCGATATGATGCCTAAATCGTCTAGGCCTTGTCCGATGAATAGATATCCGGTCACCAAAAGACTTGCCAAGCGATATGCAGCCTAAATCGGTCACCAAGTCAAGCAGCCTAATCCGGTTAAAACTTATGCGATTTACAGCCTAAATCGGTCACCAAGTCAAGCAGCCTAATCCGGCCAGAACACAAGTGATTTACCTGAATCTCCGGTTAAGACATGAGTGCTTTACCAATCTCCGGTTAAGACATGAGCGATGAACCAATCTCCGGTTAAGACATGAGCGATGAACAATCTCCGATTAAGACATGAACGATTTACCAATCTTCGGTTAAGACATGAGCGATTTACCAATCTGATCAAACAAAGTTGCTCTCTTCAAACCAATCACCAGCCAAACAATTTACCACCAATAGATACCAGCCAACATTCATAAACCGATCAAAATCAACAAACATACACAAAAGCTACAAAAAAAATTCATACAAAAATGGATCAAACTTTACCTTTTTGATGAAATTTAACAAGAACACGAAGAACTTTAAAAATTCAAAAAAATCTGCAAATCTCTGAAAAGAATGTTAAAATCTAATAAAATTTATGAACAACAAACATTCATATATCAAATACGCACACGATGATCAAAATTTTAACACCTATACAGAAGATTTAGAAAGATTTTCGGATCAAAATCAAGAAAATGATAAGAACACTAAGAACACACATGAAGAACAACGAAAAATCCACAAAATTTTCTTCCAAACACCTTCAAATTTATGATTTCTTTCAACGATTTCTTTGCATTCAAGCTCTGATACCAATTGATGTTCCCAAATAATCAATCTTCATAAAAGCTTCAAGATTTCCATGGCAGATTTGGATATTGCATTAAGAACACTTTGAGAAAGTTGAGAGAGAAAGTCAATACACCACAATCTGGTCAAACCTTCTTATTACGTAAAGATATTACAATATGAGCTCTTCTAC
>NC_037543.1:5535259-5543155 GCF_001531365.2 Cynara cardunculus var. scolymus
CTTGGTCCAACAAAGAATGCATCATCCACCAAGTCATCATTCTCTTGCGCTGGTTTGTGCATGCAATTAACAGTGCCTTGGTCCAACAAAGAATGACTAAACGAAATCACATCATGTTCAGAACTGGCACCTTTGCGGCTGCTAGCAACTTCGTTATCAGTCCTGGCAAAATCAAACGTAAACTAGCTCACACTATGGCGGTTAGTATGGTGGAGTATGCAAGAGCACCAACATCAATTGGTAGTTCCTTGAGAATACAGTAAACCAAAATGCACTTAGCCCGTGATAAGGTACGGTCATGTATAGAGGGCATGATATTGTGGCGAACAAATTAAAATCACAGGGCCGCTTCCAAAGTTAAGTGACTCGATCTTTTTCCGGTTGTCGTGGGACCAGCCATGTCCGGGCAAAAGAAGTGCCTTGGCTATCTCATCTTCAGGCACATCCATACCTCCGTTAATAAATTGCCGATATGAACAAATAAACGGGGCGGTGAGACCGAGCACTGAGTTGAGTTTCGATGTTGTCCAGTTCACTCGTGTTCCTCGAATGGCAATGGTGTCATTTTTAGAACTCCTGATGGTGGTAAAAAAATTCCTTCACCAATGTTTCATTAATCTTACACGGGATCGATATCATGTGTTCCCAATGATGTGCAAGTAAGTGGTGTTTGACACATATAAGTTTATCGCTCAATTTAGGATCGAATGCGTGCTCACAAAAGAATTGATTATTACGTATAAGTTCAAATCTATCAGCAAAGGTTGGAGAGATACCTCGAGTGCGTGAAATAGTCCTCTTTCGTCGCAACGTAGGCCGGTGTTTCTTCCTCCTCAGGCTCATAATTCGTATCCTTTTCTTTCGTCACCTTTGCTTTCCCTTTTTCTCGCCACTGTTTTGATTGAGTTTTCGGTCCTCTCGAAGCATTGCTCGATGATTGAGTCTGCCTCCTATCGGTTGTTAAGGCTGCCACACGGGTACTTTCGGAACGTTGACTGGTATCCACATTGGCCGAGAAATCGAAGGGGAACATCCCGGCTTTGATCTAAACCCTCATCCTCATAGTCCCCCATTTGATTTAGGTCAAATCGAGAATGGGTTGGGGAAACAGGCGGTGAAGGGGTAGTAGGAGTAGGTTCAATATTTGGGATGGGGGTGGTGGTGGGTTGTGGTGGGGGCACGACAGGGGGTGCATTTGGTGCACTCAAAAATAAAAAAAGGGCTTGGGGGCGGTGGATGAGGCGGAGAAATAAGATGAAAGGGCCACTCTAGTGAGAATGGCAAGGCCATCGTCATCATAGGTTAGGACTACGGTGGTCAGCGATGATGGGGGGTTTTGGGGCGGTATAGGAATGGCGGGAGAAGATTGGTGAGGGGGCTCATGGCGGCCGGAGTTGTGATGAGATGGACGACGATGGCACTAGCGGTGGACGAGCCACCGGCGTTCGATGAAGGTTTGGTTGAGGACACAGTCGGTTCGCCGGCTTAGACGTTCTCGTCGAACGAGGTGGTGGTGGATTGCCGACGGTGAAGCGCTATTCGGGACGGAGTGGAGTGAGGGTTGCGAACCGGTTGCTTGGGTCGTGCCATGGGAGAGGTGCAGGTAATTATCGTGAGTGAAGGAGATGAAATGGTGAGGAGGTTTCAAATTTTTGGGACTATAAGTCTCAAAAAGGTAAAGTGATAGCATCATCATCTTTTCACATTATTTTTTTTTTTGAAAATTCACTTTTTGTTGATACTCATGATGATTTAGCCGGCCATGGATGGTCAAAGACTAAAACATTATTTACATGGTGGTTTAAACCATCATGCCCATTTTCAAAAAAAAATCATCCTTGAAAACCACCCTAAGCACCAATCATCCAAAAGTCAGAAACCACAAAAGTGGTTTACTTAGTGGGTTAAACCACTACCCCACTTTTTGAAAAAAAAATGTGAAATAAAAGAACTTATTTATTCACCTTTTTCTTTGACCTTTCTTGAAAACCATTTTACAAAATCAACTCACCATAAGACAATAACCAAAAAAATAGTTTTGCTTAAAGGCTTATAGTATTATCCTACTCATCTTAATTTATAAAATAAATAAATATCATTTAACCCAAGATTTGCTATGATGACCAAAATTCACCTTTTCCTCAAAATCCTAGCTTTCCAGCAAAATCCAACTTTACAAGAAAAACTAGTTAAAACAAATAACCAGTAGGCTGTGATAACCAGATCCTGGTCATTACCTAAGGTAAGTGATACGTGATTATCTGATTTAAATGATTACGTGATTGCATGATAAGTCGATACATGCCAGTATGTGAAGTTGGGTATTAATTGAATATATATATATATATATGTATTTAGAAATACATGGTATATATATATATATATATTCATATGATGCATGCATGTGCTATTTATGTATGTGTGAGTGTGCATATTGGGTTAAGCATGAGGTGGAAAAAAGGGAAGGCGGTTTAAGCCGCCTTACCCTATTTGGTTGGTATAAAAGAGGCTTAGCCTCTTCATTTGTTATCCATGTTATTTTGAGAGGAATTGAGAGAGATTTTCAGAAGTGTTGTCCGGTTTGCTAAAGGGAGTGATTTCAAGCTGATTTGCAAGTGCCAAGTTTCAAAAGGGTTGATTTCTAGCATTTTGGATTCAAAAGCTTTATAAGGTGAGTGGTTTCTAAACCTTTTTGTATAAAGATTTTACTGGTTTTTGTTTACATGTTTCGTATTGTCATCTTTGGAAAGAAACCTTGTTTATTTTGTCTAAGTGTTTATCCGGTCAAAGAGTGATCGGATTAGGGTTAAACCGGATAAGTCTTGAAAGGTTTATTATCCGGATTGTTCTAAACCGGATAAGCTTTGCGCGGCTTATTGACCGGACTAGTCTAAACCGGACAAGCCATGAGCGGTTTTTTGTCCGGAGTTGGCAAACCGGTTGAGTGTTCAGCGGTTTATGATTGGTAGTATTACTTATGATTTTAAACTGAGAAGTAGGAATACGACCATGTGGTGAGCGGTTTAGTTTTAAACCGGGCGAGTCATGAACGGACTATTGACCGGATTTAATATCCGTTCAAATATGAATTAGTTCTAAGTATAAACCGTTCAAAGAAGGGGTGGTATGTTGTCCGGACTTGTTATCCGGATAAAAAGATGAATTTTGTCTTTATATGTTAAACCGTCCAAAGTATGTATGGTATTGACCGGATTTGATATCCGGACAAAGTGAATTTTTATTCCAAGTGTTTTAAACCGGACGGTTGTTGACCGGACTTGGTTATCGGATGATTTGTTGACCAGATTTGTGATGATGTCTTGTGTTTTTGAAAGAAATTATTATTTTATTAAAAATGAAGTTTTGATATAAATGTTTTCAGACTGATAACAATTCCAATGACTACGGTCTATTCGGAATTATTTTATAAATATTTTGAAGAAGTGATAAGGGTGGCATATCAAGGAGAGGTGTCCATTTAATATAAGGGTGGCATATCAAGGAGAGGTGTCCATTTGATATAAGGGTGGCATATCAAGGAGAGGTGTCCATTTGATATAAGGGTGGCATTGTCTGTGTGTGATATTATATAACACTTTCTATTATATCCCTTAAGACTACCATGGTTTGGAATCTTTATTTCTTTGTGATTTAAAGATTTAGGATCAAAGTTCTTATTGGAAATCATAGTCTGGATGTTATTGAGAAGGAAACGTCAGGTTTGGCCTGAATCTTTGTTTAAACCTTAATTGATAAAGAAAAGGTTTAAAATGGTATTAAATGAAACCCGATTGGTTCAAAGGTATGGAATTTATATAGCTACGTGGTTAGCTTGAAAGTGGAAAAGGATTTGATATTACCTTCTTGTGTATTCATATAATTGTGATATATGTGAATAGTTGTTTTATAAAGGTTTTGGTGATCCTTCACCCTGCAATTACATGATTAGGGTAACTCACTAGACTCTTTAGTATAACCCTCGTTTTTGTGATTTTAAAATGTGTATTGCAGGAAGTATAGAAGGTAAAGGAAAGGAAAAGATTTAATGTTTTTCTTATATGCATTCGGCTGCAGAATTGCTTTTGATGATTAGTTTTGTTGTTTAGTACAAGATATGTATTTTGAATTTTGGACCTTGTATTTGGTCATGATGATAGATTCTTGTACTAAGGGACCCAAATGTATATGAATATGTATTTCTTTGGTATGAAATATGTGTTACATGCAATGTGTGGGTTGGGGCGTTACATAGGCTGCAGATTTCCCTCCAAAAAATGAACGACCAAGACAGTGGGCACAATCTTCCCACTGTCTACTCAAAATATATTTTTTTTTCTTTTTCTCCATTCTTACTTTAAAACCAAAATATTTACTAGATTTTAAAAAACATTCCCAAAAATTATTGGGTTGGATCAGTCATTCCCTCTGGGAGGAAATGTTTGATATGATGCCCATTAATTTTGAAAACAATGTTATCTTGGGGATTTAAAAGATCTACTGTTCCAAATTTCCCCACACTGACAATTGTGAATGGTCTGGACCATCTTGATTTAAGTTTTCCGGGAAAAAGCCTTAATCGAGAACTAAAAAGGAGGACCTTTTGACCATTTTCAAAAATTTGATGATTAATCCTATGATCATGTCATGCTTTTGTTTTCTCTTTGTAAAGTTTGGCATTTTCGTAGGCATGATATCGTCATTCTTCCAACTCATTGAGTTGAAATTTCCTTTTCTCTCCAGCAGAATTTTCATCCAAATTAAATTCTTTAATTGCCTAAAACACTTTGTATTCTAATTCTAGCGGGAGGTGACATGCTTTACCAAAAACCAATTGATACGGCGACATTCCCAAAGGGGTTTTAAAGGTTGTTTGGTATGCCCACAATGCATCATCCAACTTGAGTGACCAATCCTTACGATTAGGTTTTACGACTTTCTCTAAAATATTTTTAATTTCACGATTAGAAAGTTCAAAAAAACCATTCGTTTGTGGATGGTGGGCTGTAGCAACTCAATGTTGAATGTGTATTTGCTAAGAATGATAGCTAACATTCGATTTATAAAATGCGTCCCTTCATCATTTATTAAGGCTCGGGGAGTTCCGAAATGGACAAAAATATTTTTATGCAAAAAGTCAATTACCGTTTTAGCATCATTCTTTGGGCAAGTCTTAGCATCTACCCACTTTGAAACGTAATCAACCGCAACCAAGATATATTGATTATTAAAAGGCATAGGAAACGGTTCCATGAAATCGATGCCCCAAACGTCAAAAAGTTCAACTTCAAGAATATTATTTAGAGGCATTTCATTTCGTTGGGACAAATTTCTCATTCTTTGACATTAATCACATCTCTTTGCAAAATCAAATGCGTACTTGAACAATGTTGGCAAAAAAAAAAACTTTGCAAAAAATTTGCGGCCGTACGTTGTCCACCGAAATGGCCACCATACGGTGATGCATGATAACCTTTTAACAAAGAGGGAATTTCAAAATTTGGAACGCATTTTGCAAAACTTGATCTGCTCCCATTTTGTAAAGAAATGGATCATCCCATAAATAATGCTTACAATGAAGGAATTTTTTAAAGCGTTGTCCTTGATGATACGGCTTAAGACCACAGGCAAGGTAATTAGCGATATCAGCATACCATGGAATTTCATTTTGAAAGTTGTCTTGAATTGCCAAAATGTACTCATCAGGAAAAATTTCTTTTATCACATGGTTTCCCCCGCTTGACACATTGCATTCAATCATTGACAAGTGATCAGCTACTTGATTGTCACATCCTTTGCGATCAACTATCTCTAAATCGAATTCTTGCAAAAGAAGAACCCATCTAATAAGCCTTGGTTTACGTCGGCTTTATTAAAAAGATATTTGATGGCAGAGTGATCCGTATGTACGGCGACTTTAGTGCCAATTAAGTAGGATCGAAAATGATCGAAGACAAATACTACTGCAAGTAATTCTTTTTCCGTGGTGGTATAATTTAATTGGGACTCCACTAAAGTTTTACTAGCATAATAGATGGGGTGGAAAATCTTGTTTCGTTTTTGTTCCAAAACGGCACCTACGCCCCCACTCACTTGCATCACACATAATCTCAAAATGCATGGTCCAATTTGGGGCAATAACAATAGGTGCCGAGACAAGCGCTGCTTTAATAGATTCAAAAGCTTTTGTTACATTCGAAGGTAAATTCAAAATTTTGATTAACATGCGGTAAATTACATAAAGGTTTTGGACGTCTAAAAGAGTTACAATATGTTTATAGGATGATTTTGGACGTCTTAAAAAAATTTATGATGCTTTTAAAATAAAGTGTCGTATTAGTTATTTTATACAACACGACTTGAAAAAGTGTCATATGAACATAGGTGTTCTATAAATAGATGAGTTTACGGGACCACTTCTCAACACGTTTCTATAAAATAACTAATACGACATTTTATGTAAAGATCATTCTAAAACACTTGTTAAAACGTCCTATAAATCTATTGTAATCTTTTTAGATAAGATGTTTTATAGTATGGTCCATAAACTTAAGTTTCATGAATTATTTCATTCGTCAAATTATGTAACTACTAATCCGCCAACCCAACCTGCCTCAACCCGCAAGGGTTGGGTTGGGTTACACTTTTGAATAGGTTGGGTTGGGTTGAGATTTTTCCAAACCACCATAATTGGGTTGGGTTGTAAAATTGTTGTAAACCGCCCAACTCAACCTGCGTACACTCCTACCCGGTCTGGACGAGAATGGATATTGTAACAGATTTGGGATGAGGGTCCCCACTCTATCCCCTCCCATTCCCATGCTTTAGGATGTCCCTATAGTTTCATTTTTATAACAGATTTGGTACCTCCTTCTAACTCCTTCAGTTAAGTTTCCGTAAGTGAAGGCAACTTTTGTCTATTCACCTTCCTCTCCCTCAACTTTCATTTTCAATAATGAATTTGGTCCTCAAACTATTTCTCATTTTATAACAGATGTGGTCTCAAAAACTATTTTTCAGTATTATAATAGATTTGGTCTTACCTCATAATTTTATTTTAAGATTTGGTCATTCTGTTTAATCAATAAATTTTGGTGGCATAAACATATATTTTCTGAATATAATTAAATAAACCTTGAAATTTAGATTTTATCATGAAATATTCTATATTTTCAAAATCGTTACTTCAATGAAATCATTTAGCTCAAATAAAACATAGTTTTGATAATTTTTGGTTTTAACTAATTGAAATTTAAAAATTTTAAAACTAAACGCCTAACAATATATTACAATAAGATATAAAAGTATTAAGTTTAATGATTTTACTAAAACTAATTAATATACAAAAACAATATTATAGTTATTTAGATATAAAAATATAAATTTAAATACTTTAGTTAAACTAACTAACACACACTAAATATGGTTATAGTAAAATCATAACTAATAAAATATAAAAACATTATAATTTAGCACTAACGGATTAAAAATTATTTGATTATGAAGAAATAGTTTTGATCTTAGCTCCAAAGGTCAAAAGTAACAGGAGGTCTCAGATTCAAATCCAATGAGGAATAAAAATCCCTTATGGCCACAGAGGTTCAAATGCGGTGACTCCGGACTATCTGTAAAGCAAGTGGTCGTCCTGAGATTAATCGGCTCGCATATATAGCGGGTTGGATATCCAGGTTAATCAAAAAAAAATATAATTTAACACACCATAATAACACTAATTCAAGTGGTTAATGTTAAATTATAATTTTTTTTTATATTTATTAATTTATTAGTTCTAATCATTTTTAAGGCATATAATTGTTAAATTTATATATTTATATTTTATATATCTATATATATATATATATATATTTTATATAAATGCATATTGTATTTATATTTTCT
>NC_037543.1:5543232-5548873 GCF_001531365.2 Cynara cardunculus var. scolymus
TATGTTACTACCCTTATTTATATATTTTTATTTAATATATTATCGAGTATTTAATTTTAAATTCTTCTCTTAATTTTCAACTAAATAAACAAAACAGTTATCAAAATAATGTTTTATTTGAGATAAAGAATTTCATGAAAGTAATATTTATGAAAAGATAAAACATTTTGATGACAAAATCTAAGTTTCAAATTTTATTTAATTATTTTGCTAATTATATTTAGAAGATATATGTTTGTGCTACCAAATTTTATTGATTATAAGAAGAGACCAAATCCTAAAAATAAAAGTTCAGTCACAGAACAAATCTGCTATAAAAATAATAGTTTGAGGGACCAAATTTGTTATAAGAATGTAATTAGTTTGAGGGACCAAATGTGTAATAAAATGAAAATTAGTTTAAAGGACCAAATCTGTTATTAAAAATAAAAGTTGAGGGTGAGAAGGGTTAATAGACAAAACTGCCTCTCACCAACCGAAAAACTTAACTTAAAGAGTTAGTGTCAGAAGCATATCCGTCATAAAAATAATACTGTAGAAACGTCCCTTGTCAAATTTTTTTTGAAGGATCTTATTCGTCAATTTATCTAAAGTACAAGGACCAAAACTATATTTAACTCTATATTTTAATCATATAAATGCTATCGTCTTTGTCCAATTTAACTTATGAAAAACAAATCATGGAAAATGTTCAACAAGACAGTCAACTCAGTTCGTCTTGTTACCAAATTCAGCATTGATGTCGTTTAATTCCATGAGTCTAAAGGGCCGCTTATTAAATACTTATTTAGTAAGTGTTGATCGGTAACTTTTCTCACCTGATACATATGATAAGGGCTGAGAATCTTACTCAGTAAGAAAAATGATATGGATAGAGAATCTTACCCGGTAAGTGATGGTGAAGACTCTTACCCGGGTAAGCGTTTACCGGGTAAATTATTGCATACGATATTTTTAATATACTACAATTTTATCTGGTAAAATAGATTATAGCGTTGACTCCTACCGATAAGCGTTTATCGGATAAGTATTTGGGTAAACGTCAAACGAAAATGACAAATTGGGATAAAATTAAAAATATATATATACATATATACGTCTAACAGATACTTTTATTCAAGATATAATTTAAACATATAAAATTACAACAATATTTTAATTAATTTTACCCAAAATTAAAATACGTATTTGTATAGTAATATTGTTTCCTTTTTATGTGATTAATCTAACTTAGGGGCCGTTTACCAAAACACTTACCCAGTAAGTGTTTACCGGTAAAATTTAATACTATTATTTACTTACCGGGTAAGATTTTAGTCCACAAAAACCACATCATATGCAACAATTTTACCTGGTAAACGCTTATCGTGGTAAGAGTCGTCGCCCTCACTTACCCGGTAAGACTTTTGGTCCTTGTCTCGTTCTTACCGGGTAAGATTCTTGGTCCTTACCATATTCATCCGGTATGGTAACATGACTTGATAAACACTTACCCAGATAAGCGTTGATAAACGGCCCCTTAGTTTTGGAACAGTGTTTATTTTTGTTTCAGTTGCATAAAGATGGAAAAAGTATTTATTCCAATTATATATATAGGGTATATTTCAAATGCAATCATATTAATTTATACAACCAATACAACCCAATCAATAAATGAGTTTGGCACATTTAAGGCATTGGATTGTAATTATAATGAATCTGAACCATTTAATATAGCATTTGAGTGGTATATATATGCTTTATAAAAAATGAATAGATTGTTAAAAAAAATTATAATTATACGATCAAATCATTTTAAAATTGTATAATATCAACATGCTTGTTTAGAATATTTGAATTGTGTCTTAAAATTTATGATTAAAACTGATACAGTTTTAAACACATAAATCATATAATTTGTGATATTCAGTCATTTTGGGAAATACAAATATGACAATGAGTGAAGTTGCAACGATTGCCATTTGAACATTTTGAAAAAGATTGAGTACTCGTATCTCGTTTTTATTGATATAAATTACTTAACTTTTTCATAAAGTATATTAAGGTTTTGTTGATTGATAAAAACTCTTAAAAACCATTTTTATGTATAAAATATTATTTATTGATACATATTACTTAAAATTCAAGACTACAAGCAGCTTGTGTTTAAGTATAACTTATTAAAGTTTTGTTTTGAATTCGTTTAACTAACTGAAGATAAATATAATTAAATACTGGATAAAGATCTTATTTTTTTTAAATCTATCATATAATTAGAATAATTATTGAATTCTAACAAAGTACTTAATTACTACATTTATACTAATTATAAAACATTTGATAAAAACACTTAAACACTATCTTTTTTATGTACGACGTATTGTTTATTGATGCATATTACTTAAAATTCAAGATTACAAGTAAAATGTGTGTAAGTACAACTTACTATAGCTTCATGTTTGAATTCGTATAACTAATTGTAGATAAAGATAAAAAAATAGAAAATAAATATCTTATTTTAAATATAAAAAATCTAAAATATAATTAGGATAATCATTAACTTCTAAAAAGAATACTTAATTATTATTAATATAAAATTATATTATTAAACAAAAAATAAAAAAAATGAATTAAAAAAATACACAAAAATAAGAAATTTTAATTAGTTAGTTTGGTACTAATATTAATATTTATTTTTTCAATTTTTATGATATTATTATATTTATATTTTATTTAAAAATAAAACATTATCGCTTTATCAAAACCATATAAAACCGTATTATAACATCGACTGAGATAAAAAAATACATAAAACAAAACATTAAAATTAAGATGTATCTCGCTGTATTGTACAAATACTGTTCTGATATATAAAAAACTTATATTATTAAACCAAAAACAAATGATTTCAATTAAATATTAAATATATAGACTTAAAAAAGTACCATCATCGCAACAACTTTTTAGTTAATTTTTTTTTCTTTAAACCGTATTTTTCCGTCTAAAAAATTGATGCTTTTTATTTTTGGTCTCCTAAAAATATAAAATATTTCTTTTAAAAAAACTATTATTTTCAATGAATCTATTTTTGCGTTAATATATGGTAATTAATCTTTTTATTAATTTATATATTTTTTAAATAATTACTGTTAATATATATATATTTTCTAATTTCAGTATGTATATGTGTATACATATATATGCTTCTTCTCTCCGTCTTCTTCTCACCAAAACTTCACCAACAGTCCAGATCAAACCACTACTAACCGGATATCGCTTCTCCTCCTCCGCCGGAGCTTCACAACCACCATGACCGCCAAAGAAGACTGCGGCCACCACCTCGACGACGAACGCCGGAAATTCTACCGCCTTATAATGGCAGCCATACTCTCCGTTATTTTCATAATTCTGTTCGTGATTCTCCTCATATACCTCATCCTACGCCCCTCAAAACCAAACTTCACCCTCCAAGACGTCACTCTCTACGCCTTCAATATCTCCACCGCCGCCACCACCGTCACCTCCAACCTCCAAATCACGATCTCCTCCCGCAACCCTAATGCCCGCATCGGGATCTTCTACGAAAAACTTGATGTTTACGCCACCTACCGGAGCCAACAGATCACGCTACCAACACAAATCCCGCCGTCGTACCAAGGCCACAAGGATATCACCGTTTGGTCGCCGTACCTGTATGGAACTGATGTTCCGGTAGCGCCGTATCTGGTCATGTCTTTGGCCCAGGATGAGACCGCTGGAACTGTGCTGGTGAACGTTAAAGCTACCGGAAGAGTGAGATGGAAAGTCGGAACTTTTGTTTCCGGCGGGTACCGGTTGAATGTGAACTGTCCGGCGTATATCACGTTTGGGAACAAGAACGCTGGTTATGCGGTTGGTCCTGCCGTTAAGTATCAGTTGGTTGAAGGGTGTACTGTGGATGTTTAACGTTACACTTCTTTAACGCCGTTAAAAACCGTCATGCAATTTTTTGATTTTGGTAGTATTATGAGAAAAGAAAGCAAGGGAAATCAAGAGGAAGGAAATGTTGGTGAAATTTCTATTTTGATCTTGTAATATTTTTTTTTCACAAAAAGTCTTTATGGTGTTTTGTGTTGAAATCTTAATAATATTCTGATATTTTTTATTGCTCTATAATACTTCTTTTGTTTTATCATAATATTTATATTTAGGGGCTCTTTATCGACACTTACCCGGATAAGTGTTTACCAGAAAAATTCAAAACTATCAATTATTTACCGGGTAAGATTTTAGTTCACTAAAAATGGTATCGTATGCAACAACTAATCGTGGTAAGAGTCGTCACCGTTACTTATCAGGTAAGACTCTCAGTCCTTGAACTTCGTTCTTACCGTATAAGATTCTTGGTACTGTAGTATATGTTAACAACACAAATAAACTTTTATGGCATCTATTAGGAGATTTGCTTCATTTCAAATTTTATATGCATTCACAAATGATGAAATTCATTGTTGATTTGCAATAAACAATCTGTGCACCCGAATTTGTTTCAATTATATGTTTGTATTTTGGTTTGGGACGAAAAAGAATCGATGTGGAAAGTCAGGGAGAAAATGAAATTTGAAGCATCTATGGACGGATCCAGCTATGTGGTATAGGTGGCATGTGCCATCGTATTATTTCTCTGCCAATGGATAAAATATTTAGGTTCGTGAACAATGCAACCGTATTCGTTTGTTGTGTGCCACCGTATGTATTTTGAAACTACAATAAGAACAAAATTTTATTTGGTAGAGTTGGTTTGCAAGACTTTTATTCCATCCCAGACCCAAGTTCAAATCATGTTAGTGTCAATTTCTTAGTCAAATGGTGCCACCATTTAAAAAAAATGTATATTTGTTTCTTATAGTCAAACGGTGGCACCATAAGAAAAAAAAATTCCCTATATTTTTTTATGGTCAAATGGTACCACCGTTTGAAAAAAATTCTGGATCCGTCCCTGAAAGCATCTATTTTGCCATTATCCAAAAAATTTAAATGCAAGGTAGTTGATGGTTTTCCTTTAATTCTTGTATCCTCTGTTCATTTGAGGGCAAAATGCACAAAATAACAATTTATTTTTATAAAATTCTTTATATTATAGCATTGTACTTTTAGTTTTTCTTATTACAGCAATGTACATTCAAATTATTTTTTATTACGACATTGTACTTTGAAAAATTTACCCATTATAGCATTGGGTAACCTTTTGATTTAAATTTATTCATTATACCAGGTTTTTATGCCACCTCATTGTCCATAACGTAGTGTTTGGTACGCAGACGGGACGGGACGGGACTGGACGGGACGGGACGGGATGGAACTGGACGGGACGGAACGGGACAGGACGGGACGGGACGGGACAGGACGGGACGAGACTAATTGTCTGTCCCATGTTTGGTACAACTAGAACAGGACATGACAAAACTGTTAAAATGACCATATTACCCTTAAATGTTGCTCAATGTTATTTTATATCATATAATGATTGTAAAATGACAACAAATCAACCAAAATATATTTTAATTACATAGTTTTTATAATCAAGTTTAATACATTAAATATAAATCCAAAAAAATGACAAGTTTTTATAATCAAGTTTAAATATTACCCACATGTAAATAAAGAGATACCAACAGAAATT
>NC_037543.1:5550466-5552151 GCF_001531365.2 Cynara cardunculus var. scolymus
TTGACATATAAATATATTAAATTAATTAGATTTTTTTGAAGTATTTATTAATATAACAATATTAAAAAATAGTAGATAACAATTTATTTCGTTAACATTTTAAAGAGAATTTTAAAAAATATGTATTTATTTTAACAATATTAAAAAATAGTATATTACAATTTATTTCGTTAACATTTTAAAGAGAATTTTAAAAAATATGTATTTATTTGAACAACATAAAATAAGAAAAAATACATTTTTTACAAACAAAATATATCTCGAAAACAATGTTTCATATTCATTTAATAAATATTTTTCTAAGAATATTTAATTTGCATGCAACTTAAATTAAATATTTTTTTAGATCATAACCATGAAAAATGAAACTCACTAATAATAATTTGAAATAGGTTTTTATTTTTATTTTAGTTAAGTTATCAAAATGATGTATCTTCCACATCACCTCATTAAAACCACACAAGCAAAAAAAGTCAAAGTGTTAACCGGTTTAAAAGGTAACAAGTTATCCATTGCTATTATGGATAGATTATCTAAAGTACGATGTCTTAATAAAAAATAATTTGAAAGTACATTACAGTAATAAAGAAAAACAAAAGTAGAATGTTATAATAAAAAAAATTATAAAAATAAGTTGCTATTTCATACATTTAATCCTTTATTCTATTAGTGATTCCTTAATGGTTTTTCTCACGTTAACATGGTATCGAGCCTACACATTTAGGGCTTTTTTTTCTCCACCAAATTGTTCCACTAGTCATGACTCCAAGCTGCTGCCCTACCTAGATCTCCTTCTCCACCTGTTTTGATCAACACCATTATTTTGATGCAAATTCCCTAATCTTGATCGTCGAGGATAACTTCTACGACCAAGATATCTATGATCAGAGTATCAACAACCACGGGGTCCTTGACCTATGGTTGTGATTATCCACAACGCATTTTACTTACGACATCCGTTATTTTATGCTAACCATGACATCCATTATGTTTATTCTTTATGACAGGAGTAAAGATCAAATTCAACCATTTTAATGACGCACATCATAATTGCAGACTTAAATTCTAGACACATTAATGATCTAGCCGTTATCATCATTTAAAAGACATTAAAACAACAGTTTCAACGTGCTTGTATATAAACCAAAGCCGTATTCAATCACAAAGGACACATGAAATACAAGCCACAATAAGAATTACTCATAAGCACTTTTGACCACCCTTACAATGATCGCTTCTACAACATCAGTTTACTTGTGTTTACTTTGTTTTCCACGCCTTGTAATAGCATTTATTATTATTAAGGACGACGTCACTGATTGGCAACCTTATTGTCATCCGCAGTTTTTACCCTCCATAGGCTTTTTTGTGTCACCACCTCTTATGCCTCCTTTATTTTTTTATTGTTATACGTGTCTATTTTGAAGAAATTGTTATTTAATTGTAAAAGCTCCATAATCCAAAGGTATGGACTACTTGACTTCGTCAATTATGTCAAGGACTATGATAACCGGGTCTTGATTATATACTTGAGATAATTGTTATGTCATTACTTGTTTATGTGGTTACATGAATATATGATTAATTGCTATAATTGATCATATGAATACATGTATACATGGGATTATTATGTGGATATATGCATATATATATATATATATATATATATATATATATATATATAT
>NC_037543.1:5552461-5558804 GCF_001531365.2 Cynara cardunculus var. scolymus
CACACAAACGACATCAATGTGATACCTAAGCACATATATGATGCATTGTGATACCATTGTAGTATCACCGGAGGACGGTGGCCGGCGGACGGAGGACGGTGACCGGCGGACGGAGGACGGTGACCGGCGGACGGTGGCCGGAGGACGGTGGCCGGAGGACGGTGGCCGGAGAGAGAAGAGAGGAGGGAGGAAAGTTTTAAAATACCAAAAATATACTTGCATTAATATTTTAATTCAAAATTACTAAAATTATAAATTTCCTAATTTATCAATTGATTTGTGGTTAATATTGGTTCTCACAGTTACCACAAACTAATTAGTTCTCATTTGATTAGGCCCATATATATATATATATATATATATATATGTGTGTGTGAGAGAGAGAAGGTGTATGCATGAAATGGTTAATATACCTATGCCTATGTGTATGCATGTATGTTAGTGGATATTTCATGTGTCCATGCAGGAAAGATTTATGCATGCATGCATGAAAATATATGTGTTTTATATTGTTCTTCAACCGCATTTTCATTTAAGGAAAGGTATTGAAAGTGAGGAGTTTGTCAAGGAAGGGTGTCTGCCATTTTTGGAAAGTTAAGAGAGTAAGTAAGAAATCTGTGTGTGGTTTGTTATTTTTGGAAGTGGGTCTGGGAATTGAAGTGGAAGTTGTGTGTGTTCATAATTTATCTTCCTTCAAAATTCAAAATCTGCAGAATGGTGAGTTCCTTTAAACAAATAAGACTTTGTTTTATTTGTTACTGGTTTTATGATTTTGAATGGATTGCTGAGATTCTTATATTTTTATGCATATGTTCTTATGAAGTTTCATGGGCCGATAAGGGTCTGTAATCGGACAATGTGTTGTCCGATGAGGGCTCTTTACCGGCCAAGTCTTGTCCGGTGAAGGATGTGTGGTTTTATGTATTAACCGATAAGATCTTTATCGGGTGAAGCTTTGCCCAGTGAGAATTCTTATCGGACAAGGGTACCAGGTTTTACTTTTATCGCCCAAGTGTTGTTTGAGTTGTTGCAATCCGAACAAGGTGTGATCGATGATTATACTTGATCTTTCCAACTCTTATCCAGATAAGGATGTCCGGATAGTGTGTTGTCCGGATGTATGTTATCTAGATAAGCTTTCCCTGACAGTGTTGTACGAATATAGTTGGCCGACAAAGGGAATTGGCCTAAAACTTTGAGTTATTCAATGATGGGATTTCACAATTAATGTTTAATTAGTTTTACACTATTTTTATATTGTGAAAAGGGTATTTTATATCTTTTTGTGAACTGAGAAAAGATACTGATGTTTTCTTTCAAGACGTGTGTGACGTAAGTCTGTTTTGATAGAAATATTATTTTGAGAAAGGTTTCTTCCAAACATGGTGGCATAAGTCTGTTCCAGTATGAAACTTTGTTTTAAGAAATGTTTCTTCCAGACGTGGTGACATAAGTCTGTTCTGGTAGGAAACTTCGTTTTGAGAAATAGTTCCCCCAGACATGGTGACGTAAGTCTGTTCTGGTAAGAAACTCTGTCTTAAAGAGGGAATAAGGGTGGCATTTGTGAGTGTGATTAATATTATAACTCTTGTTAGTATCACCATAAGACGCAATAATTCTAAATCAGCATTTCTTTCTGACTTAATGATTTAGAGGTATTGTTCTTATTGAAATAATAACATTGGTGTTATTGAGAAGGGGAAAACGATTTATAGCCAGAGTCATTAATTGCTCATGATTCCAAATGTTTTTTATGAAATCTGAATAAGTTTGAGAAAATACAGAGGAGCTCTGGTTGGTCTTATGATGGACCAGAGGACCTCTGGTCGTGTGGAGATTCTTCCTAAGTATTTTCGGGATTTTATGACCTAGAGGCTCTGTATATACTATACAGAGGCTCTGTATCATGAAAATGGTATGTTTGCATTATGCGTTTGAAGCTTTGTAACTGAGCTCTGTCTTTTAAAACTAAATCTTTTATAAGTCAAATTCTTTTTAAATATCTTTTATAAGTAAAGTAAAGAACCAGAGGAGCTCTGGTTATAGTTTTATTATCGTTTTCTTTAAAAAATCAAATATTGGTCTTTTTGGACCAGAGACTCTGATCGTCCAGAAGGTCTTTGGTTGAGATTATATTTGTTTAGTTTGGATGAGTACAGAGGCTCTGGTCAACTAGAGGGACTGGTTTAAGAGAAGAGCTATGTTCCTTATAGACAGAGGAACTCTGGCCCGTTCAGCCAGAGGGGTTTTATGACTTTGTGTTATGTAAAAGACGTAGATTTTAGGGAAGGTGCATATGTATTATGAGAATCTGTTGGTTTTTAAATTTTAGTGACAAAAAGATTTGCATGCTTTTGCTGAAATATGTTTATCTATATGTAAAAGATATTTTTAATAGGTTTTGATGATCTTCACCCTAGAATTGCAAAGAAGGGATTTTCTTATTAGACCTTTTGGTCTAATCCTCATTTTGTATTTTGAAATTGTAAATTGCAGGAACTGCGGAGTCTCAGGATATTAAGGGGAAAAGGAAAATATGATTATTTTCATTATGTATTTATCTTCATGTTGAAGATCAACCTGTTGTCTGTTATATTTTGAAAATACATGTTGATATACATGTGATAGTACAAGGATATTCTTTTGGAATTTTTCAGTTGTAAATTATGTATATATTGAACCTTATACTAGTGGGACCTTTGTGGTGTAAATTTTATTTCTTTTATATGAATTACATGTTTTATGTAAATATAAGAGTTAGGGTGTTACAAGGACGGTGGCCACGGAAGGCACGAACAACTTGACATCCCCAGCCATGTTAAATTCTTCAGATTTAGCTTCAGTGACTAGGGTTCACTTTTCTAAATACCTGAAAGATTATTGTTAGGAGAACAATTTTGAGTAGAAAAAGGCTCAGGGCTAGTAATCAAGAAAGAAAGGGAAGGGATCTTTACTGTACCTGAGGGTTTCTTAGTAGTATCCAACTCATTATCGCTGAGGTTGAGCATCTCAAATATGTTGTCGAGAGGATCAGTCGCATGCCGCTGAGGGATCTCGAGAGAATCTCCTTCAGATCATGTGTAAGTGGTGGCTTCATCAATAGTAGGGACAACCACTACAGCATCATTAGCATGTGTTGCCGAGATCAACAAAGATGGAGAGGTGACAACTGGTGTTGAGAGATCGGTAGTGATGTTGTACATCAGAGCAGCAGTGATGGTGCTAAAAATCATACTCTTAGTGATTTGAGTCACCAAGGTGATTTAGATAGATATCATAAGTACAACATCAGTTGAAGAACCTGCTAAAAAGATAGATAGGATCAAGTCAGATGCCTTTCAATAGCTGAGACCTGTAAAGAGGACTCACCTAGATATGTGGTTTTCCCTTGTTTGGTTTTCTTAGCCCTCTCTGAGGGACTAAGAGGGGCTACTAATTGTGTCCTCTTCAAAGAAAATGAAGAATGAGTAGCTTGGGTAGACGTTGGTGGCTGAACCAAAGTCGTTGTTGCTAAAAAAAGAAGAAGAAAGAGGTTGAGAGGAGTTGGCTATTCTCATCATTGCTGGAAAGAGGCCAACATCCAAGGGCTTTGCCTTGTGTCAAGGATTCTAAATCCAAGATTGCGGAGAGGAAGATCTCCTTGAGCGGGGTAGTGCTTCTTCAGCATCATTGCCATGATTCCCTTGAGGAACCTGGTGTAAGGAATGACTTTCTCTCTTTGTCTCTTCATCAGATTTAGTACAAGGTCATCGAAGATGAGCTAAACAAACTTAGTGTTCATGTTCCTCATCACTGGAGTAGCTAATGCTCAAAGCTACTTGACAAGCTTGGTCTTGACCGCTAGTGTTCCCATGCATTGATTGGATGAAGTTAGAGAAGAAGTATTTCTAGGTAGCAGACATCCGGTTCTTCTCTATTTTGGTTAGAGACTTGTGAAGCTCTGAGTCAGAGTCCTTCTTTAGTGGCCAAGTGTAAAGTCCAGAATTCATACAAACATGATATGATCTTCAAGAATCAATATGAACATAAAAGTAGAGAGAATATAATCAAAGATTGATTTTATTGAGAGAGAGAAATTTACAGCTCTAATCTTGATTACAAATCTGCTAATGACTTCATTATGACAATTACAAAGGAAAATACTATTTATACTAGGAAATAGTAAAACTACACTATTACAAAATAAAGTTATTCTAAGGAGAAACTTGAATACAACTTTAACGCTCTAACTTGAACCCAACATTCTCCCCCTTTGGATTCAAGTTTGGACTCTTATGAATTTCATTTTACGCAGTCCAAGAATCTTCTCCAATCTTCTTAGAGCATTCCTATATTGGATCTTCTCCTCAAGCAAGTTTATCGCATTGATCAGCAAGTATCTTTCCTTGGAACTCATCCATTCAGATTCAGCAGCTTTATCGTTCATCACCCTCTTCAAGTCAAGTGCCCTTCTCACTAATTTGATCGTACCGTCAGAATATTTATTCAACTCGCTAAACCTCATGAACTTCTTTACTTGTAGTTGAGCAAAATAGACTACCCCGAACTCTGGGCTTTCAAGAACCATATACACCGGATAGCCTTCAATGTCTTCTAGGTCTTGATTTGGTCTTTTAAGATTGATGATTCGCTGATTGTCTTCAAGGCCCATCTGTACATAAATGACCATTGCCAGTTTAACATGACAGCGTATAAATCTTTTGATTGCTTCAAGAGCAACCAATTCTCCTTATTTTCTGATTGTCATGTTTTTGAGTTCAAAATACATATATTCTGCCTCGCTGAATCTCCAAATCTGACCATCCTGCCTTGTTACAGTGAAAACAGGATACCAGATTCTCAACAATTTCTGAGCATCTATTTGTTTGATCGTCACAATCCGATGCTTTGTACGAACTTCACTGATTGGTTGACACTTGGCTTTCAAAAGATGACGGTATTCAGTACGATATTCTCTTGACTGCTTATGAATACCCAGAACTTTGTCGCCACTTAGCACTTTTCTATGTCGGATGAAGATTCCAAAGTAGATATCTTCTAAATATGGCTCTCGGATCCTTGCTCGATCATATCCAGGAAAATTTGCTCGAATATGGAATGGCACGTAGTCTCAGGTAAAAATTTCAGTTGGATCAACATGTTCTCTTTGAGCTGGAATGTCTGGCACATCAGATAAGACTGCAGTGGAAGATTCTGGAGCAGACTGACGTTCTTCTTGAACAGGAAAGACTGGATCTTAATCATCTATATCGACTTCAAAGTCAAAAGATCCCAGTCGATTCGTCGATGTTGTCAATGTCTTCTCCAAAGTCTTGCTCTCCACCCAGAGTTTTAGAGAACACTTCGTTGAATCCAACGTTGGCAGACAAGTCCAATAACATCCTTGTTCCTACAGTGGAATCCGCCGGCTTTTCAACCATTGGCTCGATCGTAGGACTTGTCTCCAAACCTTCATCTACAACTTCAACAACCTCAATTATTCTTTCCCGAACTGATTTCGGGTCAGAAGCTTCATGTGAGTCCAATTTTCACTGATCAATCTTCAATAATCTTGCATAGACATGGCAGATCTAGATAAGGAAATTAAGAACATTCATATGAAGATGAGAGAGAAAGTCAACTGGTCAAACTCTCATTACACGTATGAATATTACAATTAAGCTCCTCTACTTTCTAATTACAAAGATTAAACCATTTATATGGTCAACATTCTAAACAAAGTCAAAGTCAAACCTGCCTAAAAAAAGTCAAACACGCTGACGTTTACAGTAAAGGCTATTTATAAACTTTCAAGACGAATACAATTAATACTGATTTCTCAGTCCTAACATTCTCCCCCTTTGTATTTAGACTTGAAAGAAAATTTTGCGCTTTGAGTCCTGTTTGAACTTTGAAACATTATGCACAAAATGTCTTCTTCAAATGAAATCTTCAGCTTGTAATCTTCAAACGATCAAATGTTGAGAAAGATCTTCTAGCACTCCCCCTCGAATGTAGAATCACTGTGATCTTCTCTTTTGACAATGTATAACAAAAACGATCTTCAGAAACACTTTACAAGATGTGATCTTCAAAGAATTTTCAAAAACAAACTTCAGTAAACTATTGTGAAAATGATCTTCACATTCAATATCTCTCAGTCGTTGAAGCACACAAATAATCATTCTTTAAACATCTTCAGTCGCACTTCTTCTTTTGAGTCTTTTGCCACTTTTGAAGTTACTCCTTCTTGATCTTTGCATCAAATTCCCTTTAAAATGTTCGGAAATGAATATTTCATTCATTATCACATATACTCCCCCTTATGATGAAATGAGAATCATTCCATCATACATAAGATGAA
>NC_037543.1:5558904-5561008 GCF_001531365.2 Cynara cardunculus var. scolymus
TCTCCTTGTTGTATTGAGCATCAATGGTATGGTATCCTATGGTGATTTGAATATGGAATCCTATGATCTTGGCATCCAATATGTAAGTGTTCACTCGGTTTCTTGTAAGTCTCGGTTTGCATCTGGATGACGGCTTGAACTCTTTTATTGATAATAGTTTATTATATATGTTTATAAACTTGTGTGATGTCGATATGTAATATTTAACTATTTAACTCACTAAGCGTTGGCTTACCATTTAAGTGACAACCTTTCTCAGGAAAGAAGACAGACAAAAAGAAAGATTCCGTTGTTTGACTTGAAGATTTACCGGGTATCTCGAAGATTTCGATCTTGCTTTTGGGTAAATATTAGCTTACATATATATATAGTCTTGTCCCGTATTCTTTTGGCTACTTAATTTGGGTTGTAAGTAAATATCCGTTATATCCGGTTTGGAATCGTGTGTTGGCCTCTGGTCCTTCATGGCCTCTGGACCAATTCATCGCCTCTGGTCCTTCATAGTCTCGCCTCTGGTCTAACCATTGCCCCTCTGGTCTAACCATTGCTCCTCTGGTCCTTCATGGCCTCTGATCCTTCATGACCTTTGGACCAATTCATCGCTTCTGGTCCTTCTTAGTCTCGCCTCTGGTCCAACCATTGCCCCTCTGGTCCTTCATGCCTCTGGTCCTTCATGCCTCTGATCCTTCATGACCTCTGGACCAATTCATCGCCTCTGGTCCTTCTTAGTCTCGCCTCTGGTGCAACCATTGCCCCTCTGGTCCTTCATGCCTCTGGTCCTTCATGCCTCTGGTCCTTCATGCCTCTAGACCTTCATGCCTCTGGTCCTTCATGCCTCTAGTCCTTCATGGCCTCTGGACCAATGTGTCGCCTCTGGACCAATGCATCGCCTCCGAACCAATGCTTCACCTCTGGTCTTTTTCCAAACTTAGTTGTTTCAGCAACATTTTCAGATTTTCCATCATTGGCCCTAATGGTCTTGGCAAAACTTTTGGAATAATAAATGATTCTAATATTCAGTAAATTATATTTTATTGGAGATTTTATAGGAATTGGTAATTTGGGGTTTGCTCAAGGGAGATGTTACACCCAAAGAGTTTCCCTCTTCCCATTCCATGTAGACTACTCACTCTACTTTCATCTCATTCCCTTACTTTCACAACCAGAGCCTCTGAATTCACAATCTTTGGAACCAGAGCTACTTTGGTCTCAAAGGCTCATCCATCACACGTCTTTCACATACACTTCACCATTTTCCATTACCCATTTTCTTTGCTTCACAACCAGAGCCTCTGGTTCTATAGACCAGAGCCTCTGGCTTTGTTCTCTTTGGAACCAAAGCTCCTCTGGGCTCAAAGACCTTTTCTCCACTTCCACTTAGACACCTTTCATACATTCATCATCCTTCACAACCAGAGCCTCTGGTGGTATAGACCAGAGCCTTTGGTACGCCTAATTCTTCCTTATTATTTATTTGAGGGGGAGTTTTTTGAATACTTCAAATTCAATACATTTGCATCATTTGAGGTGGAGCAAAAATATTCATCTCCACATTTCATTTCTTCATGGACATTTTACATCCAGAGTCTCTGGTCCTACTATCCAGAGCCTCTGGTCACCCAAATGCTACATACGTATCAAACCAGAACTCCTCTGGTTCTATATACTGGATTAACAATGTTTATCTAGAACCTCTTGTTTGCAATCCAAGGTTTCTATAACATACAATCCAACATTACATCAATGAATTCCTTCATAGATGTTCACCCAGAACTCCTCTGGTACCTCCCCAATGAGTCATAACCAACCAGAACCCCTCTGGTTCCATGACAATAATTTTTATACAAAAAACTCATCTTAATTGAACCCCATTTTTCAAGATTATACAAAATTGCAGTTTTTGTGACTAAAAACTATAGAACATGGGTTTTTAGAAGACCAAAACTTCGTAATTAGTATTAATCTTACAATTAGATGGGATTTTTAAATTCAAATTATTTTTGAGTTACGTATTCATCAAGTTATTATTTTGAATAATTTTTATTCAAATAATTTCCCACGTCATCATAACCACGCGCCTGACACCCTCAACAGCCTGTTCCCA
>NC_037543.1:5561228-5565408 GCF_001531365.2 Cynara cardunculus var. scolymus
CCCAACCCATCTCCATTCTCCCGCCTATATATATCCTTCTTCTACCTCCATTTTCCTTTTACGCTTTCATAAACCTGCAACTACACTCTCCAAACCTCTAAACCTGAAACTACACTCTGAAAACCTCCAAACCCGCAACCTTCTCAAATTTGCAAAAATGGCATCTTCTGCTTCTCATGAATCCAACAATAATGATAGCAGAATCCAGTCGACAGGAGCCGATAGCCGYRTCMTCATCTTCCTACCAATGCGGCCAAATAATCACGCTATCAAACTCAAAACCGCCTTATTTGACGACCGTTTTGCCATTGGTATTGAGTTCTTCAAACACAGTATTCTTCTTCCTGCTCTCACCCTTGCCGATACAGCCGTACCCATAAAGTACGTTCAACAATATTGGCAAACCTGTGAGTTTGATAAAGAAAGCCATGGTATCATGGGGGACATAGACGCCCCTAATGATATGATCTGCTCTATTAAAATATCACGGGCTAAGGTTTCCTGGATACTGTGCATTCCAACACGCAAAGAACTTGGCATTGCGCAATTTGACGAACCACCAACCACTGACAACATTCTCCGAATCCTGAAAATGCTAGGTTACAACAGTGACATACGCACCGTCTCAAATTTTAAACGCCAATGCCTTCCACCGATGCGGAATATGTTCTTCTCCCTTCTGAATAGAGCCCTTACATGCAAATTGGGCTCCTTGGACCAAGGCAACACAAATATCATGACAATAATGTATGGGTTGTACTTCAACTTGAACCTCGACTACGCCTTCCTCATCTACAACGAAATATTTTGACGGTAGTCAAGAAGTCGAAGCTCCAGGCCGCTGGTAAGCCTCTCCCTGCGGTTCTCTTTCCGCAATTCATCGCTCTTTTCATCGGGGATGGAATGAGGAAGAATCACCTACCAGCCAAAGAACCATACACGCCCGTATACAAAATGCATGGTCATCGACCAACCCTCTCAAAGGAGGGTTATACCATAAACCGTCTTCTTCCACGGGCTATGCTCAATGTCATACCATCGACATCTGAGATACGCCAGAATTATGAACGCTCCATGCTGTCCCAGAACCAAGGGCAGCTACCACGGAGCACTTAGAGCCGTCCCCCCCCCCCCTTCAAGCGAGGGAGCACAAGCCTCATCTTCATCGGATGATGAAGATGCTGATGATGATGATGATGCTACTCGTGCTTCCCCCGGCCTTACTCATACAATTCCTCAACCCACTTCCCAAAGGGCAACCACATCCACTACCCCTGGCGATCAAAGCCAAAGGGGTATTGAAACAGGACGACCCAGTCCAACGCCAACCCTAGCTAGCCATCCAGAGGCCATTCTTCGGGCCTCTGGAGATGAACAAGCCGAGGAACCACATTTACCATCGCCCCTCTCTCAACAGAGAGGTGATGAACGAATAAGAGCCCCTTCGCCTCAGGGCTCGCCACATCCCTTCACACACACAGAAGCATGTGTTGCTTTTGAAGTTGAACCAGTAGATCGTTCAGAGCAATCTTCCCTTCACGCACCTCTCCCTTCGATATTTGATCTACCGAAGGGGATACATATTCGTTTCACTTATTCGGCCTCTGAAGCCGAGGAAGAGGAAGCGGATGTCGCAACATCGCGAGATAGCTCCTCTCTTGAGGGCTATCAAGGACACGATGGAAGTCCTTCAAGACCCACCTTCTCACAAGGTCAAGAAGGCGCCTCAGGAGCAGAGGAACAACCTGCAACATCCGTTGCTGCAGGGGTTACCCCACTTGCTGATCTGGTCAAAAAGACTGAGTTTCAAGCCTTTGTCGATACAGTGAAGCAGTCCTTGGAAGACCTTAAACTCATCATGCAAGGGATTGTAGAAAACCAACCCTCCACCTCTACCTCTGACCTCCAACAATCCCTTGCAATCCTACAACGCCACCTTACCCAACTCGAAACCTAAACACAAACCAACACCACCCGCCTACAAATGCTCCAACAAACCATAACCCAACACCATAACACCTCTTCCTCCCTAGCCASTCAACGAAACCAAGTCATTATCCAATCCATCGCCACTCTCACGGCCCAGGCAACTGAGGCCGATGAAAACCTTACCTACATAATGACCCAACTTCAAACCATCCTCCGCAACCTTCACTCTCTATCAACCACCCTCCCCCAAGTCCCTCACCAAACACCACAACCATCCACCACAATTACCGATGCCACCCTCGCCACTCTCACCCACCAGCTGGCCTCCATCCAAGACACCCTCATCCAACTCCCCGCCGCTGTCCTCGCCCAAATCCCCCAGCCCATTCCTCAACCCCCACCTCCCTCTGCAGGCCCATCCTTCGATGAAGCCTTCTCCTCTTTCACTGCAGAAGTGAGAGATCAAATAACCAACCTTCCCATTCTCCCATCCACATCCACAACCACCATGCCACCACCAACTTCATCCTCCATGACAGAGTTCACCACACGAGCGGAATTGCGAGCTCTGTCGAAAGCACTGATCTCATCTTTTAACGAGATCAGTGCCAAATTTGTTCACCGGGCCACTCGTCCAACCATGGTTCTCTCCCAGAACCTGGCCGATGAACAACGGCGCACCACTTCCCTCCTACAAACAATGGAGGCGAGTCAACGATAAACCTCCCTGAAGGCATACCTCACCACCTTCAGGAAGGAACAGAAGAAGAAGAGGACAAGAGCCTCTTACTCTAGAAGCCGCCCGCACAAGAGGCTTACACATGATGACCAAGACCCCGATGATCAAGGTCTTGGACCTCATGAGGGGGAGACACAGGCCGCGGCTGCACGTGAAACCAAATCCCCTGCACCATCACCATCACCATCACCATCACCATCACTACAACCACCATCTTCGCCAGAAGGAACCCAGGCAAGGGAACCAGAGGCTCTGCCCTCTAAAGATGTACATATACAAGTTCCCTTTGCCGCAACCCAAGAGCCCATCGTGTTAAGCTCTTCAACCGATGAAGAACCTACCACTCCACCAACACAACTTAACCAACCTCTTCCTTCTACACCCACATCAAGCCTACCCTTAACCCCTTCACCAACGCCTCGCACAACCCAATCCTTCACCATTTCTACACAACCAGAACCTATAACAAACCAATCATCGTCCCAACTACCACAAACCCTAACAAAAACCCATGCACCAGAAACCACCCAAACCCAAATCGAGCCAACCAATGAAACCATATCTACTACCCATATACAAACCCAAACTGAAACACAACCCCCAACCGATACACAACCCTTAACCCAACAACCAGTGGTGCATGCGGATACTCCCTCTTCATCGAGGCAACCTCCACAAGACCGGGTAGATGAAATCATACAGAGCATGGAGTCGATGAAGAGACGTCCTCAACTGCCGCCTAGGGAACCAGTCATGATGGAAAATATCCATCAATATATGTATCAAGATCGCGATGAGAGTTTGTCAACCAATCCTCCAATCCTATCGCCTGAGTCTATGAACCTCTTACACCATCGATTCATCAGACATACCACACAAGCACCCCAGGCTGTCTTTTCGAATGATGGAATAAGGAGAGTCATAGACTTGAAAGTAAAGACATTTGCCAACCGAGCTATCCGATACATCGAGTTCACCGTGGAAAGAGCCCGTGGGTTAGTTAGCGTGTTCAACAAAAATGACCTCATCAATCTCAACCCGTACAACTTGATCGAGTTATATGCTTACACAGCTCAAAGGCAGGATCACGACATAAGTTTTGGAATGGCAAACCGAGCATTAGTAAAGACGATGGAATCCCTGGTGAAACACAGAGCCAAAAGTGATTTTGAAATTGCTTTTAGGCTAGGCATTGAAAGACTATCCTGCGCTCCTCCAAACAAAGACTTCCAGGGCCTGCAGGAGAAACGATCTGCCTCAGTTCTGACTCAACCCGAACTTGGACTTGTTTACAAGAATGAGTTCGGGGTTAAAAAAAATTTCAGACTGACTAAAGCCTTCAAGTATTCAACAGATACACTTGAATGGTTTCAGAAAATTATTAGAGAAAGACTGGGCAGAAACCATGTGCCGAGGGAAGTAGGGAGTCAGCTCATTCACGAGATATCAACAGTCATCGCATATCGAAGACTGCTCCTGTGCTTCAGAGAAATATACTCAGGTAGCTCGTGA
>NC_037543.1:5565976-5572441 GCF_001531365.2 Cynara cardunculus var. scolymus
ACCTTATCTGTTAATAGAGGATTTACTAGAAAATAGCATTATATAGTTATCTTCTTATTAGCTGATTAGTATAAATAGATGATTAGATCTATTGTAAAAAGAGTCGCTTTTACGAATCGCTCTTATGTTTCACAGTTTATAAAGTAAAACCTTTGAAGCTCAAGACTGTTCTTAAATATTCTTATTTTTATTCTCGAGTCTTCATAACTTTCTTCGTAAAATCACTATAATTTGGTTATTCATAACTAGATTATTAGTGTTATTGAGATATCTGGGATCAACATGTTTGATATAAATCTGCGCCAGCTTTTCTAAAGAGTACTTCTCTCTTATTGGCAGAAAATGCGCAGATTTAGACAGACGATCAACAATTACCCAGATCGCGTCATACCCCTTTGGAGTTCGAGGCAATTTCATGACGAAATCCATTGTAATGTGATCCCATTTCCATACAGGTATCTCTAAAGATTGAAGATTTTCATACGGTTTCTGATGTTCAATCTTAATCTGTAAACATGTCACACACTGTTCCACATATCTAGCTATGTCTATCTTTAATCCGGGCCACCAATAAAAAGGTTTAAATCTTTGTATATCTTATTGGTACCTGGATGGATAGAGTAGCAGGACTTGTGGCTTTCATTTAATATAATGTTCCGGATATCTCCCAAATATGGTACCCAAATTCGCCCTTGAAAGCACATTAGTCATTCGTCATTCGTCATTCTGTTCCAAGGTTGAAATCATCTTACCCAACTTTTCTGCTTTAACAAATTCTTCTTTTATAGCTTCTTGTTGACATTTTTGAATCTCCTTACGAATGTCAGGGATCAAATTCATTCTCATTGCCACAACTTTAATGGTTCCACTCTTTTCTTTCCTGCTCAAAGCGTCAGGCACCACGTTAGCTTTCCTTGGGTGGTAGAGAATTTGACAATCATAGTCATTAACCAGTTCAATCCACCGACGCTGTTGCATATTTAATTCTTTCTAGCTGAACAACTGTTGTAAACTCTTATGATCAGTATAAATCTGACATTTCGTTCCTAGAAGATAATGTCTCCAAATTTTCAGAGCAAACACCACTACAACTAAATCCATGTCATGGGTTGGATACTGCTTCTCATGATCTTTTAACTGTCTTGACGCATAAGAAATCACTTTTCCTCTCTGCATCAGAACACATCCTAACCCTAACTTTGAAGCATCGCTGTAAACCACAAAGTCTTCAGATCCATCTGTTAGAGTTAATACCGGCGCATTGCAAAGATGCTCCTTTAATAGTTGAAAAGCTTATTGTTGTTCTCTTTCCCACTAGAATTTAACGTTCTTCTGAGTCAATTTGGTCAATGGCATCGCTATCTTAGAAAAATCCTAAATGAACTTGCGGTAATAGCCAGCCAATCCCAAAAAGCTTCGGACTTCAGAAGGATTTTTTGGAGCTTCCCATCTTGCAACTGCTTTTATTTTCATTGGATCTACTTTTACCCCTGTTTCTGAGATGACATGACCCAGGAATTGGACTTCTCTTAACCAGAACTCACATTTAGATAACTTTGCGTACAGCTTTTCCCTCCTCACCAATTCTAATATCAGACAAAGATGTTATGCATGTTCTTCTTCGATCTTAGAATATATAAGAATATCATCGATAAATACAATAACGAATTTATCAAGATATTCCTTACATACTCTATTCATCAAATCCATAAAGGTTGCGGCCGCATTAGTTAAGCCGAATGGCATAACTAAGAACTCGTGATACCCGTACCTAGTTCTGAATGTTGTTGTGGCAACATCTTCTTCCCTGACTTTGAGCTGATGATACCCTGACCTTAAATCAATCTTRGAGAAATAACTTGCTCCYACCAATTGATCGAACAAGTCATCAATCCTTGGTAAAGGATATTTGTTTTTGATTGTCAATTTTTTAGTTCACGATAGTCTATACACATTCGCATAGACCTATCTTTCTTCTTGACAAATAAGACCGGAGCACCCCAAGGTGAACTGCTGGGTCTAATAAATCCTTTGTCAGTTAAATCTTTCAATTGTGCAACCAATTCCTTCAATTCGGATGGAGCTAACCGGGACAGTGCCTTTGCTACTGGTGCTGCCCCTGGCACAAGATCAATTCGGAATTCAATGACTCTGTCTGGTGGTAATCCAGATAAGTCTTCTGGAAAGACTTCTGGATATTCACTAACAATCGGAATCGATTCCTCTTTTCTCTTGTCTTTCTTTATATCAATTACGTATGCCAAATATCCCTGACACCTTTTCCGAATGTTTTTCTGAGCTTTTATTACTGTTAAAATACTAGTATAGTGATTCTGACGATCACCATAAATAACAATTGTTCCTTGGTCTGGCAGAGTAATTCTGATCATTTTCTGATTACAAACAATACTAGCCTGATACATTGCCAACCAGTCCATACCCACTACTACATCAAATTCCTTCATCGGCATAGGAAATAACCGAATCGGAAGTTCACAGCCCTCAATAATAATATTACAGTTATTGAACACACTTGTAACAATTTCCTGACTATTAGCAGTATCAACTACTAATTCATCATCAAGTATCACAGAATTTAGACATGTAGTTTGAGCAAACAATGGTGATACAAACAAAAAGTTTGCACCAGAGTCAAATAACACCTTAACACGTATTGAATTCAGAAGGAATGTACCTGTTATTACATCCGGTGATGCTTATGCCTCGTTCTTAGTCATCTAGAAGGACCATCCTCGCATCCCTCCTTGCCCTCCTCTATTTACCGTAGGCCTTCCCTGAGTACCCGACGCGTTACTCCCCATTGTTAACTGCGAAGTCTTTTACAAAGGGCAATTTGGTCGAATATGATCCAAAGAATTGCAATTAAAGCACCTTCGGTTAGTTAGGCAGCTTCTAGACAACTGGCTTGCTTCACCGCACTTATAACATTTTCTTGGGTCCATCTTGCATTCATCCTGGTGAACCTGTTGGCACTGTGAGCAGACTTTCTCACTTATCTTCTGTTCAAATCTGTTATCATATCTTACCATTTTCGGTCCTTGGAAAGATGAAGGTCTCTCCCATTTTGTTTTCTCTACAACCTTTCCTTCTGGCTGTCGGTTCTTATTTCGTTCGGTCACTTCGGCCACATATACCGTCAATGAAAAGGTGTTAGGGTTCATAACAATGACAAACTCTCTAATTGAGGGTTTCAAACCCCAAATGTACCTTTAGATCTTTCTGGATTCTGTTGAAACATAATGTTCAATAAAGCGAGAGTATTCAATAAATCTCTCAGTATATTCTCGAACTGTTCCATTTCCCTGTTCTAGCTTCAAGAAATCTTCTTCCATTTGTCTTACTGCAGTTTTAGGACAAAACTGATTCTTGAATCGTTCCACAAATTCTGCCCAAGACAATGTCTGTAAAACATTTGTTCTGGCCGACGATTTAACTACCCACCAGAACAAAGCATTTGATTTTAATACAGAAACGATTTTAATATAGAAACAACAAATCGAACTTTATCTGTTTCCGGACACCGAATGGTGTTGAACACAGAATCCATTTCTTTGATCTAGCACATGGCTTTCACAGGATTCCTTTCTCCAGAAAATGTTGGTGGCTTACATGCCAAAAACATTTTAATATCTTCTTCTTTGTTATGAGTAACCGGTACCGAAGGACGAACTTCTATTCTCTCTGTTTCTACCCTGGCTGGTATCCCCATGATAGAAGTCAGAGTTTCCCATAACTTTCCCATTTCTTCAGCCAACATGTCCCTGGTTACATATTCAGGATGTGGCATCGATCTCTCCTGAACATTCCTAGAATGGGATTCTTCAGGTTCAGATTGAATTCTAGTTTGACCCCTTCCTAGAGACTGGCTTCTTCCTTTGCCTCGTCCCTTTGGTCTTCCTTGACCTCTGATTCCAGATGTAACAGTTGGAAGATTGACAGGTGATTCTTCTCTTTCTCCAGACTCTGGACGAGCCGTTCTTTCAGATCTTCTAGTTCGGCTAGACATCTGCAGATTTTAGTGTTAATAGTCACGTATTCACATTCACAAATATAATGAAGTATTTAAGTTTAGATGTCTACCTGTAAATTCATAATTACACTGGCCAGATGTAATTAAAATTTACCTTACACAYTGTTCTTTCAACTCATCATATTTATTTCCAATGGAGCTAACTATGTCCGGGACCCTTTACATGCAATAAAACAGTTTAAGTCTAGGTATCATGCTGTTAAATACCTAAATCCCTTAAACTCAGGCTCTGATACCACTTTTTGTAACACCCCATACCACACATTTCATGTAACACATACTTCATACGGAAGAAATACATGTTTATATACCACTCAGGTCCCTTAGTACAAGAATTTTCCATACAGAATACATATCCCAAAAATTCAAAATACATTTCTTGTACTAATCAACGTTCATCAATCAAAACTATCCATCATAGACAAATCTTAATATAGATATGCATATAGGAAAATATCACATTTTCCCCTTCCCATTACCGTCTGTACCTCCTCCAATACATAGTTAAAATCACAAAACGAGGGTTAGATCGAAAGGTCTAGTAAGTTACCCTATTTATGTTATAGCAGGGTGAAAATCAACAAAACTTTGTACAAAATAACCTTTTCATATATATATAACAAATATATGAACAAATAGGACACATATTACCAATACCTTTCCACTTTTCAAGCCATGCATTCAACTATTCAAATAACATACTTCAAACCTTTATAGGTTTGAACCAACCAGGTTTCATATAATGCCACTTTTATACCTTTTCCATTAAACAAGGTTTATTTAAAATTTCAGGCCAAACCTATTATTTTCTCCTCAATAACATCCAGACTACGATTTCCAATAAAAACCCCGATCTTAAACCTTTAAATCACAAAGAAATAAAGATTCCAGACCACGGTAATTTTAAAGGATATAATAGTAAGAGTTATATAAGACACACATACAGTTGCCACCCTTATACCCAAAGGTACACCTCTCCTTGATATGTCATTCTTATCCTATAGTACACCTCTCCTTGATATGCCACCCTTATCCCATGGTACACCTCTCCTTGATATGTCNATGGTACACCTCTCCTTGATATGTCATTCTTATCCTATAGTACACCTCTCCTTGATATGCCACCCTTATCCCATGGTACACCTCTCCTTGATATGCCACCCTTATTTCCTCATTAAAAAATTTCACAAAAACAATTCCAATTAGAACAGACCGTAGCCATAAATGTTCTAATGGAATATCATTAGTTCAAAATCATTCTTTATCAAAATTCCCATTTTTATACAAGAATACTAAAAATGACAATTGTATAAATAATACATAAGTCAAAGCACAAATCAGGTCAACACATACTTGGCTGGACTACATCTCCGGTCAGGCCTTGACCGATTTACTAATCCGGTCAATACAAGACCCTTGTTCGATCTACTAATCCGGACAGATCTCTCAAATCTTTGTCCGATTTAACACTTAAGAGAATTCCAACACTTTTGTCCGGATAACGGACAACACATGGTCGTATTCATACTTCTCCGTTCAAAACATAAACTTAATATTTATAAATCTTTTAACACTTGTCCGGTTTAAGGCTAAACCGCTTATGCCTTGAGCGGTTTAAGTCCAATCCGAACAATACTCAAGCGGTTTATTTATAAATCGCTTAAGCCTTAACCGGTTTAAGACTTAAATCGCCCAACCATTGTCCGGTTTAGGACTAAAGCGCCTGACTCTTGGCCGGTTTAAGTCTAATCCGGACAATACCTTAATGGTTATCTTTTAAATCAGGTGAAAAAGCTATACAATCAATTATACAACTATATACAGTTTAAAAGCAATTTAAACCACTCACCTTGAAAAGCCTTTTGAAATCAGTCTTTTGAAAAGCTTAGATTATAGTCCGGTCAACTCTTCTTCTTCTTAAATCGCTCAAAGAGGGTCTCAAAATAGAAAAAGGTTACAATGGAGGCTCAACCTCCCATTTATATTTTCCAAATAAGGAAAGTCGACTACTACAGCCGACACCACATACATTCCTTCACACTTTAATCATATAATCACACACACACACACACACACACATATATATATATGTATATACACTTATGCACATATGCACATACATGCATGCATATCATACATACATATATATATATATATATATATAGGGTTGGGTTCACATGAGACCAAAGGTTTTTCATGAGACCCGTGAGACCAATTTTTGTTCATTGATCAACTTTATAATCTAACGATCTAATGGTCTAAAATTGCACGACGGCAATTTTGTAATTATTGAGAAGTCTCGTGGCAATGTTGTGATTATGAATGTTGAGATTGTAGATCTAATCCAAGGGTTGAAAACTGGTCTTATGGGTCTCACGAAAAGGCCTTGGTCTCATATGATCCTAACTCTCTCT
>NC_037543.1:5572772-5574405 GCF_001531365.2 Cynara cardunculus var. scolymus
AATTACAAAAAAAATGAACAAAATGAAAAATTATGATTGGTTGAATGCGGTTTGCACGGTTTGTACAAATTGAGTGGTTTGCATTTGATCGCTCCCCTATATATATATATATATATATATATCATACAAACTTATGCATCCATAAATACACATAATCTCATTCATGTATCTACATTATGCATATTTTCACATACTAACATGATCAAATGTATCAATTTATCATGCTGTCACGTAATCACATATAATAAAGAATCACATATTTATTACCTCATGTGACAATCAAGATCTGGTTATCACACTAGAGGCCTTAATTGAAGCATTTAATCGTATTTGATGCTCATTCTTCTCCTCTCAGTTTGCTTATGAAAGGAAACGACAATAGATCGATCTTGGCTCATTAGATCCTCACTTTTCTTAAGTGTCCTATTGTGATAACTATTAATGTCGCCGACATGAAGACCAAGTCTTTTCGTTTTATTCCAACTATTAAAGACATTTGTTACAAAAGCATCACTCCCACATAGTCCTACGTAATGATCTCTAAACAAATAACAACACAAACAAAAATCTCTATCCATTTTACACTATACTCCAACCAATTAATGTATTGATCAAACCAAGCTGGACATGACCTCGTGGTTGACAAGGTCCTCTAAACAAGTGTTTTATCCTTATTTCATCCTTTTGATTACGATGATATTCCAAAATCTTTTTCCTATCGGATGGATCCCAAGGAAGATCGTTCAGATCAATTTCATAAGGCATTGAAGGAGTAGAGCTCGATTCAGGTGTTGGTGTTTTCCTTTTAAAAAATCTTCCCATTTTTTCTAGAAATAGCAATAACAAGATAAAAATCAATGGTTTATCGATAGTAAATATATAACTTTGAACTTTGAACAAAATTGCAAAATTAACCTAACATTTCCATTTGCCTATAAAATTGCAATATTACCCTAACATTTCCATTCAACAAATCACTAATTATGAAGCAAACAAAATCAAAGTCATTCAAAAATCAAGATTAGAAATCAAAAGTGTAGGATTTTACCCAAAAAGAATGGAGTAGTTGCTGACTTGCAGTGCAACTTCTGTTCAGTGTTTACTTCGTTCTTCTGTTCCAGCCTTGTAGTTGCAGGCGCCACACAGTTGCAGCCTTACAGCTTCTGTTTGATACTTCGATTGTTCCTGTTCGGCTGTTCGTAATTGTGCCTTCAGGCTTCAATTCAGCGGTTCAGACTTCATTGAATGAGCGATGAAGCGATGAGGGTGAAGTCGGAAGCGGACAAGCAAATGACGGAATCGTAGTGAGCGATGAAGTTAAAATTGGGTTGGATTAGGGCCTTTATGCTTATTTTATTGGGGGCCTGATCACAAAGTTATAAAATTTATAAGTAAAATAATTTTTTTTCTAGAATAAAATTTGTTTGGGGCCACGACCTCAACCCCCAAACATGTAAATTCGCCCATGTGTAAGCTACTTGTAAGTAGTTAATTTTGACTTTTTACAATTGTAACTCTCATTAATATTATTTATTATTTATTATTTATTACTATTAATAATAAATTAATGTTAATTACTAATAAATATTAAATAGAAATACCTTATTACTATCAATAAATATTAACTATTAGT
>NC_037543.1:5574833-5582905 GCF_001531365.2 Cynara cardunculus var. scolymus
TATTATTTATTTATTTATTATTATCATCTTTTTGGTATTAATGAACATATTATATTTTTAAAGATTCATTTCAATTATACTGTGAATAATTGTAAATGATTAATTTTTCTAGATGCCTTTTTTGGTCATTTTACATATTTATAAGCTAGTTTTTACCAAACATGATTTATTCATCAACTATAGGGGAGTTTGCGGTCCGGTTTGGGCGGTTTAACTCTCCAAATCACAATGGTGGTTTAAGAAATTTCTCAAACCGAGCGGTGTGGGAGCAAATGACCAAACCAGTTAAATTGGATCACAAAAAGATGGTTTGGTCTGGCAGGTTTAGATAGTTTGTGCCTCTTATGGAATTTAAACTAAAAACATCAACATATATATCCAAAATTGTAACACCCCAAAATCACAATTGCATATAAACATATATCTCCATATATCAAGAAATATAATTTAGACATCTGGTCCCACTATCTACAAAAACTACATTACAAAAGTAGCTACTAAACTTTTCCATAAAATCCCTATACAAAACTTACATACATAACAAGTATTTAAATAATAAAGATAACACATTATCCCAACATCCCATGCAAGCATTTATATTTCTTCACAATTTTTCCCTTCCCCTTATCTTTCATTTGTGCCCGACCTGTAATGAACATTTTAAAATACAAATGAAGGTTAGACCTTGAGGTCTAGTGAGAATTCCTTTGTTTGCTATTACAGGGTGAATAATTACCAAAACACTTTTTACAAAACCCATATTTGTATAGATAACAAATAAACAACGTTTAATCGAAACAAACCTCTTTTTTCGTATAAAAAAGATGAGACATTATCCAATTATTGCATCAAATAGCCAAACAACTCATTTATCGCATTATCATAAAACTCATCGCATCCTACAGAAAAAATCATAAATTTCTCGCATCACATGAATGAGACAACCCCATTTCCTCGCAACACACTGGTGTGAGGATCCCATCCCATCGCATCATATAGGTGCGATAAACCCAACTTGTCGCATCAATAGGATGCGATAAGTTCATCTTGTCGTATCACAAGGATGCAACAAACACACTCCTTGTATCACAAGGATGCGACAAAAATGATTCATCCCATCAATAGGATGCGATAACTTAAGTCATCGCATCACACAGATTCGACAACTCAAAGTAAGGATGCGACAACAGTTAACAACTTGAACCAAAAACCCACTTTTTACATTATGTTAATTATGCCACCCTTATCCTAGTATACACCTCTCCTTCATATGTCACCCTTTTCCCAAAATACATTTTCCTGATTATGACACTCTTATCCCAAAATATATCTCTCCTTGATATGCCACCCTTATTCCAATCACTTGATATAATCATATCAAAATTTTAAATCATGCTAAATATAGCATAAAAACAGTTTTTATAACTTCCCCACGTAAAGAACCCTTCGGTTCCAAATCAACATAATAAGATGAAAGTTTACAAAATAAACTCACCTAATAATATCACAGAGATGAAGATTGAAACAACAAAAAGTTCAAGGAATTTAATCACAAAAATCAATTTCTTTCTTTCCTTCTTCAACTGTTTCAGTTTTCTCTGCTCCAAAAACACACACATAAATCGGTAACCTTTTTTCTTAATTCTCATCCCAATGAGATAAAGTAATCATCTCATAATCTGAATATAAAATCATGAGGTGGTGGAATGTTTTAAAAATATTTAATCATATTCACAAATTAAACTCTTCAAGTTACCACCATTATTCGAAAACAATGCCAAACTTTATAACCGATAAACCCGGTTATCACGTTATCCTCCCGAAATTCATTTAATCAAACAACTAAGAATATTTTGCTTTCATCTCCGACTCCAATTCCCAAGTAGCTTATTGACCATTATAAAAAAGCACCACTGTACTTTCACCAGACTGATTTTTTTTTTCCTTAAAACATTTGTCTCCCGATCAGTGACAGCCTCAGGGGTTTCCACGAAATTCAATTTATTATCAATTTGCACCTCAGGTAGCAGTACTGTCAAATTCGGACCAGCCAAACACTTTCGTAGTTTTGAGACAAGAAAAGAATTGAGAGTCAAGTTCTTCATGTAACTCTAACTGATATGCTACTAAATCAACCCGTTTACATATTTTGAATGACTCAATGTACCTTGGACTGAGCTTACCTCTTTTTCTAAATCTTACAATACCTTTCCATGGAGAAACCTTCAACATTACGAAATCTCCGAGCATAAACTCAATCGATTTTCGGCTTCTGTCGGCGTAACTTTTCTGTAGGTCCTGAGCTATTTTAATTTGTTCTCGAATTTGATATATTTTTCAGTAGTTATTTGAACGAACTCTGGACCAGCCAATTGCTTCTCCCCCACTTCATTCCAACACAACGTAATTCTACACTTTCTGCCATACAAAAGCTTATGTGGTGTCGCTTGAATGTTGGAATGATAATTGTTGTTATAAGAGAAATTGATTAGAGGTAGATGATTTTCCCAAGATCCCCCAAAGTCGATAATACAAACTCTCAACATGCCTTCAAGAGTCTGAATTATTTTTTTTCTCTCCTCGTTTGTTTGAGGGTGATACATCGTACTTAACCTGATCTGAGATCCCATAGCTCTTTGAAAGTTCTTCCAAAACTTAGAGGTAAACCTGCTATCAATGACGAATCACTATTTCTTTGATATAAATATTCGCAAGCCTTTCTAAAGGATAATTTTCCTTAAATGGTAGAAAGTGTGCAGATTTCGTTAGACGATCTACGATAACCCACATGGCATCATACCTCTATGAAGTTCACGGTAATTTCTTGATAAAATCCATTCTGATATAATCTCATTTCCACACAAGACTTTTCAAAGACTGTAAATCCCCATATGGTCATTGATGTTCAATCTTTACTTGTAGACACGTCAAATATCGTTCCACGTATTTCATAATATCCTTCTTCAATCATGGTCACCAATATAATTGTTTTAAATCTTTGTGCATCTTATTGGTACCTGGATGAATCGAGTACCACGATCTGTGACTTTTGTCTAGAAATAACTCAAAGTTGTTCCCAAAACGTGGTACTCAAATTCTGTCTTGGAAATATAGAATTCCTTTATTTTTCTCGATCAAGGTTGAAATTATTCCACCAAAACTTTTTGTTTTGAAATTTTCTTCTTTAACGACTTCATTTTGACATCTCAAAGTTTGATTAAGAATGTCGGGGATTAAATTTGTTCTCAATGCAATGGCTTTACTTGTTCCACTCTTTTTCTTCCTACTAAGCGCGTCAGCCACTACATTTGCCTTCCCAGGGTGATAAAGTTTTTCAATCATAATCATTCACCAATTCGATCCATCGTCTTTACCGCATATTCAATTCTTTCTGGTTAAACAAATGATGAAGACTCTTATGATTAGTATAAACCTGACATTTAGCTCCCAATAAGTAATGCCTTCAAATTTTTAAAGCAAAAACGATGGCATCAAGCTTTATATAATGTGTAGGGTACTGTTTCTCGTGATCCATTAACTATCTGCAAGCATATGCAATAACTTACCCCCTCTTCACCAATACACATCCCAGACCCAATTTCGAAGCATCACTATAAACCATAAAATTTTCCGACCCATCTGGTAATAACAATATCGGAGCATATGTATATACGTGCATGAATTTGTGAGTGGTGAATATATGTATGCATGTATATGTAAAAAGGTCTATATGTGTATATGTAGTAATGCGCATGCATGTGCATGAGGTGTGTAAAAAGGGGGAAGATTTTTATATTGTTTCTTCAAACTGCCTGTTTAAACAAACATATATAAAGTGGAAAGTTTGAAAAAAACAAACTCCTGCCATTTTTAGAAAGAAAAACTGGGAGAAGAGTTATGTGTGAATTTCTTGCCAAGGAGAGAATCTGTGATTCTGTGTTCATCTTAAAGTTGATTTTTGTTTGTTTTTTTTTTCATTCTCAAACTCTTGCATAGGTGAGTTTTTCTACAGTAGTCTTTAAAATTCAAATTATACCTCTGTTAAAATTATGGGTTCTTTTATGTTATGAGTTCATGAGCAAAGATGTTGTAAAATTGATATATTCTTGTGTTAAATGTATGGTGCGATGAGGACTTGTAATCGAACATAGTGTTGTCCGATGAAGTTCCCTTATCGGTCATGCCTTTATCGATGAGATTAGTTGTGTTCTTTATGTATTGTCTGGTGAGGACTTTACCGGATGAAGTGTGGTCCGGTAAAGACCTTTATCAGACAAGGTTGGTTTTTATTGGACACCTTATCGCCCAAATGTTGAATGGATTAAGTGGTTGGGGTTTTGAGTGTTGGCCAGATTGTGTATTTATCGCCCAATGCCTTGCCCGGTGAGGATGCTCATTGAACAAAGCATTATCCGATTTTGTTTATTTATATTCACGTGTTGACCGGTGAGGTTGATTACCGGACATAGTGTTGACAGGTGAGGGTAGTTACTAGTCATAGTGTTGTGCGGTGAATCTTATCCGGATAAATTGTTGGCCGATAAGGGTTGTTTATCGCCCAAGGCCTGTCCGATGAAGGGCAGTCCTCGGCTGAGGTGTTGTTCGATAAAAGGGGTATTCACCCAAGTGTTATCCAATGAGGACTTATGTTATTATTTTTGTATCTTTCAAATGTGGTTTATAAGTTGAGAAAGGTATTGTTGTTTCTTTCAGAACAGTTGAGTTGAATAACATTTTTTGAAAGAATGTTGAGATGATATTGGAAAAGTGGATTTAAGAACTGTGAGAGTTCTTGAGATAAAGTTTTTGATATGAAACTGTTTTGAAGCCATTATTGGCTAAAACGGCATATTTATCTGCAGATTTAATGAGGAAATAAAAGTGGCATATCAAGGAGAGGTGTACCATAGGATAAGGATGGAGAGGTGTACTATGGGATAGGAGTGACATATCAAGACGATGTGTACCTCGGATAAGGGTGGAATTTGTGATATTCGCTTATATTATAGATCTTGTTGTCACATCCATGAGATGCGATAATTCTAAGTCAACATTTCTTTGTGACATGAATTGCCTGTGTTTCAAATGATTTTGAGATATTAGATATCTTATTTTGGTTGTTCAAAAGAATAGAGATTTGAAATAAAACCGGGACAGTCTTTGGTTATTATTTAATTCAGTTTTCAGACTTCAAAATAGTTTTTTTATCTTAAAAGCTTTTATTAGTAACCAAGAACTCTGGTGATTGGTATTTCTTTATATGATTTGGAGAATGTGACTGTAAGCCCTACTCTGATGAGACTTATGAGCTTTGGAGAGTTGTGTTCCAGATATCTGTAAGAACCTAAGTGGTTATATATCTTTTGTGCTAAGATCATTTTTATAACTTACAGTTTTGTTGTATTTCTGAAGTTATATTTTTGTCAAGATGGTTGGATGTTCCATTGGGATTTTTATAATGGGTTTTGGTATCTTCACCCTATAATTGCAAAGAAGGGGTTTTCTCACTAGTCTTCATGGTCTAACCCTCATTTTGTGTTTTAAAACTATGCATTGCAGGTCCAGTTGGGTCCAGAGATAAAAGGAAGAGAAAAATGTGATTATTTTCCTAATGTGCATAGCTCCTATAGGAAGATTAGCCTATTATCTAAGGAGGATTTTGGGAATACATGTTGTTTATATATGTCATGTACAAGAATATTATTTTGGAATTTTTGAGTTGTAAAATCTGTATTATAGTTTCTTATATCGTTGGGACCAAAGTTGTGTATTTGTATTTCTTATTATATGAAATACATGTTTATATGCAAATGTGGAAAATGGAGTGTTATACCTCTCCCCATTCATACTTAACACTCTTCCTTGTCAGCTTGGTCGAAGGTGCAGCAATTCGTGAGAAGTTTTGAATGAATTTCCGATAGTACCCTATCAATCTCAAGAAACTATAAATCTCGGTGGGTGTTCTCGGTACTTCCCATCTCTCAATGGCCTCAATCTTGCAGGATCCACTTTTACTCCTGTTTCAAAAACAACATGACCTAAAAATTGGACTTCCCTCAACCAAAATTCACACCTGGACAACTTTGCGTACAATTTCTCCTTCTTCAAGAGTTCGAGAATTAAACGAAGATGTTTGGCATGCTCAGCTTTTGATTGTGAGTATATAAGTATTGTCGATAAATACAATAACAAATTTTTCAAGATATTTATTACATACTCTATTCATCAAATCCATGAATGTTGTTTGAGCATTTGTCAGTCCGACCGACATGACCAGGAACTCATTATGCCCGTATCTAGTTTATCCTCGTCTCTGACTTTCAACTGATGATACCCAAACTGCAAATCGATCTTGTAGAAGTAACTTGCCCCAACTAGTTGATAAAACATGAGAGTCCAATATGATCAATCTTCAAGCAATCTTCTATGAATCAATGGAAATCTTCAAGAACACTCAAGAACATGAGAAGGATAGTTGAGAGAGAAAGTCAATGAAGTCAAAGCTCTTTTATTACTCAAAATGTATACGTATGATTTACAATCAAGTTCTTACAAAATCACTAAAGAACAAAGCCTTATATAGGGTTAAAGATGAACCCTTCTAAGTCAAAGTCAAATATTACACAAAGTCAAACACGATGTCTATTTTACAATTATAGAAAACATTAACTTTCTAGACGAATACAATTTAACACCGATTTTCAGTCCTAACATTGTCACCCTTTGTATTTAGGCTTGAAAGAATTTACGTGTTTTGAATTTCGTTTGAACTTTGTCGCTTTAAGCACTCTATGACTTCTTCAAAAAAACTTCAAAACAATCTTCACTTTGAAAACTTCAGATGATCGTTTGTTGAGAAAATCTTCTAACATTCTCCCCCTCGAATGTAGAACAACAACGATCTTCTCTTTTGACTATGTAGAACAAAATCAACAATAATCTTCAGAAACGATCTTCAAAGAATCTTCTTCAGAAAACAGATAACTAACATTCTCCCCCAAAAAAATGAAATTCTTCAAATAACGAAAAAGCATTCTCTTCGATGAGAAATCTCTATCAGTAAACTTTTGAAACGTTGATCTTCATATTCAAAAACTCTCAAACATTTTAGCACAGGAATAATCTTTAGTAATAATCTCCACTCATACTCCTTTTGAGTCTTTTGCCGACTTTGATGTTACTCCTCCTTGATCTTTATAACATATTCCCCTTATAACGTACGGAATTGAACATTTCATTCATTATTTCATACTTCCCCTTATGATGAAATGAGAATCATTAGCATCATACAACATAATGAATGAAATTTTCAGTGAAAGCCGTCAATTCAGAAAAATGTAAGCAGATCTATTCAAATCCACTTGTATAATCTTTTCAGATTAAGGGAATAGGAAGGTAACAACCAATTTCAACTTATGAAGTTGTAATCAATCTTATAAAAAGATTGGCCTATGAGTATAACAGATATACTCAGTACAACGGATGTACTTTATATATGAGACTTTGTAAGGTTCATCTCACCAGGTCTTTCATTCAATCATTGATATCTTATAAAAGTATATCTATGAATGTTTCGGCAAAATAACATATAAAATGCAATTTGTGTAGTGTAGAAAGATAATGCAACATATGCTTCCGTTTAGGCTCAAAATGATAAACCGTGTGGACTACACAAATTCATCTGACTCAATTAGTGATCAAAAAGACATGAAGGGGGGACATATATCCTTCTGTTTCAATATCAATTTTCTCCGAATGAGAAACTGATAGATTGTGAGCTGCGTGCCCCAAGTGTTATTGAAACACTTATCTTTTAAGAGATAAATGAGTAGCTGGTGGGGTTGTGACAAGAATTGGCCTGGGCTTTGCCTTTTTCAATATTTGTCTCGAAAGAATTGAGAACTAATAGATTTCGTGGTATGCCCGGTAATTTGAAGTTTTCTTGATCCCAGATCTCTCAATAACACTAATAATCTAGTTATGAGTAACCAAATTATAGTGATTTAATGAAGAAAGTTATGAACTCTCAAGAATAAAATAAGAAAGTTTAAGAACAATTTTGAGCTTCAAAG
>NC_037543.1:5583005-5589628 GCF_001531365.2 Cynara cardunculus var. scolymus
AATACCATGAACATGAAATAATAAAGAAATCATAAAAATCTCATGAACAATTAGATGTATCTTTTAAGATTTGTAACTCCCAATTAATTATTGGGGGTTACAAAAAGGTTGAATTACCAAATTACCCTTATCATTAATTTATAATTTAGATTTGAACCTAAAGTGAAGAAAGCATGTGATTGGTCAAGATTGGTTTCTATAGTTTATACCATATGGTTGGTTTCTATTGGAACCAACATCTCTCTCTCTCTCTCTCTCTATATATATATATATATATATAGTTTGTTTCAAATACAACTTGTCGCATTTGTACAACCAATGCAACCCAATAAATTGAGATATTTATGAAAATGATGAGAGTTCATTTATTATGATTTAAATATTTACGGAAGATGAATAAAGTTCATTAATTATGATCAATATTTTATATTATGAAACAATCAAAACTTTTATGAAATTACACATTAATCAAATTAAATGAACGGTTGAGATTGGGTTGTACAAATGTGAAATGTTGTATAATAACCACATATATATATATATATATATATATATATATATATATATATATATAGGGAAGGGTTCAAACGAAAACCCCCTGTGATTTACGAGAACAACCTATTAACCTCATATTGTGATAACAATAAAAATTAAAAGATTTTTTAAATTAAAAATGAAATTAAAACAATTCAAAAAGATTTGAGAGGCAAAAGGGTAATATTGGAATTCAAAGTGATAAAATTTTAAAAACACGATCACACTAAACCCAATAATTTGGATAACATAATGGGATATTATGGTTATCGTTTATTTCAACACGATTTGGTGTGATTTGGGTGTGATAATCATATGATTATCACACAATTATCACAAAGATTCTGCTTGGCTAAGGTTAACTTAGGAAATCGACTACCGATTTGGTATGATAAGAGTGTGATAATCATGTGATATTACTATCATAACAGTGCACTCCATTTGATCATGGTTTCGATCGGTTAGGGTTAGACAATCACACATTTATCACAATGATTACTCATGATTTCGATATGTTGAGATTGAGTTGTATTGGTTGTACAAATGTAAAGAGTTGTATAATAACTCGCCTCTCTCTCTCTCTCTCTATATATATATATATAATGTTTATATGAACAAAATCAATGAATCAACCCTGGTATAATTCTCGTTTTTTTGTGAGGTTTGAACCTTTTACTTTATCGAAAAACTACTCATAGTTTTTCATTAAATATAACATTTATACGTATCTTTCTCTTTGGTGATGTTGCAAAGAAGTATCGTGAAGGAGGCCTGACTCGCTCATGCCTCAGATAGACGAGCATTCCTGAAGATGGTTTATTTATCTTACAGTTCTTGAGAGACATGTCGTATCGTTCAAATTACGTTGTGATGACACGATATGTGAGTTCAACAGATGTTTTGAGGATCTTGATGGATCTTATGAGAGTCTGATTTTGTCATCTCGTAAAACATATTGTTGTGTGATTGACTGGGTTTAAACAAGTTATCTTGTTTCACAGTTATTTGCAGACAATCAGATTAAGTTAGTTGACAACCGAAAAGGAGCAAGCTTTTCCTATTTTTTAGTTATTCCAATCAAATAAAGATCAGATGAAGGTTTAATTATGTTAGAAAATATCTTTAAACAGATATCAGCGCATCATTTCACTGTAAATATAATCTTCCAGATCTTATATTAGAAAGAAAATGCATTTAAGTTGACACCCTCACCCCCTTTTACAATTGTACTTTATTATTATTATTATTATTATTATTATTATTATTATTATTATTTATAAAAGTAGATTTATCAAGAACCAAAAAGTAGATTTAGAAGGGAACATGTCATGACCATCCATTCAATTTAATAAAATAGTCAGGGTGTAAAAAAAACCGTCAATTCGTGAAATCCGTCCAATCCAACTCGTTAACAACCCAATTAAACCCAACCCATCTAATTGCCAAACCGTCCACCCAGTAAACCGTTAACCCACCAATTAAGAGGATTGAAATTGGGTTGTGCCTATCTCAACCCTTCCAACCTGTTAACCCGCCAATAATATATAATTTTTATATATATGTTTATTACGTGTATATATATATATATATATATATATATTAATAATGTATAAATTTTATATAATTTTTATTGATATTATGTTTGTATTTTATTTTAGCTAAATGTATAGGTTACCAAAAGATATTCACGGTCAGAGAATGATGATAAATAATTTAATTAATAAGAGAAAATTATAGAATTTTTTTTACAACAACAACAACAAATTGATATGTCAGAGAATATGAATGATGTTGATAAGTCCATCAATCTAAATTCCTCGTCATTTTATGTTGTACTTTAATGAAAAGAAAATATTTAGTTATCATATTTCGTTATATATCTCGATATTTTCTTAATCAAGTTATCAAAACATTGATCAATCAGGTCTTAAAAAATAATGTTTATTGAGTTTATTCAATCCATATTTACATGAAAATGTGATTCTTTTAGGGTTTTTTTCCATTTCTCCTAAATTTCACACCATAGTTCACTCGATTGCTCTTCAACTTTACAACTTCTTGCGTCGATCTTCAAAAAGCCCACTACTTTTCTTCCAGTAATCGTAAGTGTCTCTCTCGTAAGTGTCTCTCTCTCCCGCTCTTAATTTTGTATCTTTTTGCAATCTTTGATTTTGTATCGTCTTATGATCTTCAATTTCGAAGTGGGTATGTGTTTTTCTATATCAAACTACTACTGTTCTTTGCTCAAGCTCTGTTGTGAAACCCGTAATCAACTTCAAGCAAAGAAGCTCCATTGCGTTATACTAAAAACCCTAGTCGATACCGAGACCTTTTTGCTCAATAATTTCATCAGTAGTTACTATAAACTGGAAAATATTGCTTATGCACGCAAAGTGTTTGATCAAATTCCTCAACCGAATCTATTTTCATGGAACACCCTGCTTTCAGCTTATTCGAAATCTGGGAACATCTTGGAAATGGAAAAGATCTTTTATAGCATGCCAAAACGAGATGGTGTGTCATGGAATTCAATGATTTCTGGTTACGCTTCTTTTGGTTCTTGTGATAAAGCAGTGGCGTCGTATAAATTGATGTTGAAAGATGGAAAAGCTGTGAATTTGAATAGGATTACATTCTCGACTATGCTTATTTTATCTTCAAACAATGGGCTAATTGGTTTAGGTAAGCAAATTCATGCTCAAGTAGTGATTTATGGGTTTGAGTCTTATCTATTTGTGGGTAGTCCACTGGTGGAAATGTATTCGAAAGCAGGTATTATAGATGATGCGAGATGCGTTTTTGATGGATTGCCTGAAAGGAATGTGGTACTGTATAATACAATGATTATGGGTCTTCTTCGTTGTGGCATGATTGAAGCTTCAGAGCAATTATTTCATTGTATTCCAGAAAAAGATTCAATCACTTGGACAACGATGGTTACAGGGTTTACCCAAAATGGTTTAGATAAAAAAGCAATTGATATATTCAGGGAAATGAGGATGCAGGGATTGGGGATAGACCAGTTTACCCTTGGAAGCATTCTTACAGCTTGTGGAGGAAGTACCGCTCTCAAAGAAGGCTCTCAAATTCATGCTTATATCATAAGGACCGATATTATAGATAATGTGTACGTTGGAAGTTCGCTTGTTGACATGTATTTGAAGTGTAAACGCCTTACTTATGCAGAAAGAGTATTTAGTAGGCTGAAATATAAAAATATCGTATCTTGGACTGCACTGATAGTGGGTTATGGCCAGAATGGGCATAGTGAAGCAGCAGTAAGGATCTACTGTGAGATGCAGAGAAATGGCATAGAGCCAGATGAATTTACACTCGGAAGTGTAATAAGCTCATGTGCAAATCTTGCCAGCTTAGAAGAGGGTGCTCAATTTCATGGTCAAGCACAAGTATCAGGTTTGATTTCATTTCTCACAGTTTCTAACGCCCTTGTGACCTTTTATGGTAAATGTGGAACCACTGAGAAATCTAATCAATTGTTCGATGAAATGAAGATAAGGGATGAAGTGTCTTGGACTGCTTTGATTTCAGGGTATTCCCAATTTGGGGAAGCCAATAAAACAATAAACTTGTTTGACAGAATGTTGGCCAGTCACCTGAGGCCCGATGGAGTAACTTTCATTGGCGTCCTTTCGGCATGCAGTAGGGCAGGACTAGTGGAAAAAGGACGCCATTATTTCAAGTCCATGGTGGAAGAATACAAAATTGTGCCAGTTTCAGACCATTACAGTTGCATGATTGATCTATTTAGCAGGGCTGGACAGCTTCAGGATGCTAAATGTTTCATAAATGATATGCCTTTCAGCCCTGATGCATTTGGTTGGTCTACGTTACTCAGCTCATGCCGATCTCATGGTAACTTGGATATTGGTAAATGGGCAGCAAAGTCTTTACAGGAATTAGAGCCTCAGAATCCGGCAAGTTATGTGCTGCTATCAAGTATGTATGCTGCTAAAGGCAAATGGGATGAAGTAGCTCAGTTGAGGAGAGAAATGAAACATAAAGATATAAGAAAAGAACCCGGTTTTAGTTGGATCAAATATAAGAATAAAGTGCACGTTTTCTCGGCCGATGATAGATCAAGTCCATATTCAGAAAAGATATATTCTGAGCTCGAAAAACTGAACTTTAAGATGATACATGAAGGCTATGTACCTGATATGAGGTTTGCTCTTCATAACGTAGACGAGTCTGAAAAAATAACAATGCTTAATCATCACAGCGAGAAACTTGCTATTGCTTTTGGATTGTTATTTATTCCTCAGAACCTGCCGATAAGAGTAGTAAAAAACCTCCGGGTATGTGGGGATTGTCATACTGCAACTAAGTTCATTTCTAAGATAACACAAAGAGAGATTCTTGTAAGGGATGCTGTCCGGTTCCATCTATTTAAAAACGGAACATGCTCTTGTGGAGATTTCTGGTGATGGTTTCGTCAGCCTGTTCTTGAACATATGAAGCACACTATTTTGAGCTGAAATTGGAAGCTAGATTTCAATGAGGCGACTATTTACGCTATTGACCTTAAATGATAATCTATTTCACAAAATAACCTTCTAACATGTTTCATGGCGTTCTTGTATATGGAAGTGGCATTCTTCTTTCTTAAGGTGGGACATTTGTGATCCTGTCAGAAAGTCGTGGATTTAAAAGAAACTTGTCAGAAAGTCATTTAACCAAAGGACATGTATATGAGGACCTTTGGTGAATGAAATTTGCAGGCTTGGTGGTGAAGCTACAAACATTGTCCATCAAGAATAATGGAAGTGAAGGAAACTTGCAGTTTAGGTAACTTTCTATCCTTATGCACTTTGTATGTGTTTTTTTTATTAACCTGGATATCCAATCCGCTATGCGAGCCGACTAATCCCAGGGAGACCACCTGCTTTGCAGATAGCCTGGAGTCACCGCATTTGAACCTCCGTGGCCACAAGAGGATTTTTATTCTTCTTGGATTTGAACCTGAGACCTCATGGTACTTTTGACCTTTGGAGCCAAACTCAAACTCTTGGTACTTTGTATGCTTTGCTAGAATACTTGGTGGTTCTTCACTATCCCTAATAAGATGAACAATTAAATGGATAATTCCATAAGCAAATTTTACATGAATCTCGATCTTTTGGGTTCATCGAATGTTACATTGAACTAATTAAAAGAAGATCTTTATTTAAACGACATACGTCAACACCGGTGACGAGAAGGAGGAGCAGGCGTCGAAGGATGTGGGAGGTGTAACTAAGAATGGACAAGGCAGCTTTAGTCATCTTGTTTTTCCTACCGATGAGAATTCTTGACGTTAAATATTTACTACGGAGAATAATATTTTGTTTACTGTATTAAATATTTTAATAATATAATTAATGTTATAATCTCCAAAATGAATAAACTGTTTGGAGTTGAATGTAGTTTACTTTTGATGGAGAATCTGTTGGAGATGCTCTAGAAGGTAGGTAGCACAGCTATAGGAGGGTCCACTTTCTTTCGTTAGTTTAGTGCTCCGTTTCCTTTTAGTATGCTTTTAAGTTTTAACGTCGTCGTTTAGTTTTCTATATTTTTATTTGTTATTGTTACTTTCTTTTATTCGTTTCACTTTCGAACTTTTGAAAGAATTTTTCCATTTTTCTCACAAAATCTTTTTTTATGATTCTTTCTATATAGAAATAACCTCTCCATTACTCGGACCCTACTTTGCATAAGATTTATTAATTTCGTTTGATTTGGGTGGCATCTATGTTGTTACTGTTGTCAAAATACAAAATATCGGTCAGGATATTTTGTTACTGTTGTCAAAATACAAAATATCGGTCAGGACCGATATTCGATATTTCGGTTATATCGATGATATATCGGTGATATATTGGTCCAAAATAGTGGTTAATATAATATTAGAAGCGTACTCGCGCAATGCAGCGAGATACATCGTGTTTTTAATATTTCATTTTATTCTTTATCCCAGTCGATGTTATAATATGGCTTTATGTGATTTTGAGAAAGCGATGATGTTTTTATTTTTGAATAAAATATATGTTGACGATATCATAAAAATTTGACAAAAATATATCGATATTAGT
>NC_037543.1:5591358-5599389 GCF_001531365.2 Cynara cardunculus var. scolymus
TAACATTTTATAAAGATAATAATTAAGTGTTTTGTTAGAACTCAATGATTATCCTAATTATATTTTAGATTTTTTATATTTAAAATGAGATGTTTATCATGTATTGGATTGTGTTTATCTGCAGTTAGTTACACGAATTCAGTTATGGGATGAAATTGGATAGGGATGAAATCGTTTAGCAATGAACGGGTTTAAGAGTTTTAAGAGTTTAAGAGTTTTTAAGAGTTTTAGCCAAATGCTTTATAATATAGTATAGATTTATTAGAATTATATATTTTATATATATATATATATATATATATATGTGTGTGTGTGTGTGTGTATGCATCCATAAACATATCATATGCATTAATTAGAGTTTAAAATATAGTTTCAAAACTAAAACATCACATAAACAAGTCTCACAAAATAAAATAGGAAATATGTTCAAAAACGAGTTAATCACAAACAATAAGCGTGAACTGTGAAAGAACTGAGAAGAGAAGAAACGTGAACTGTGAAAAACCAAGAAGAGAATAAACTTGAGACTTAATATATGTGTTGACTGGTTAACCAAATAAAGAGGCCTAAAAAACTAAGCCCGACATGTAATAAAAAAAAGGGCAAATTGCATGAAAAAGTAACGTACTTTAACTTGATTCCTATTTTGGGTAACGTACTTTCAAAACTTTCATTTTGGTACCTATTGATAGAGCAAATTACATGAAAAAGTAACGTACTTTAACTTGATTCCTATTTTGGATAACGTACTTTCAAAACTTTCATTTTGGTACCTAAGATGTGAAGTTGTAAACATTTAAGTACCCGGGTAACCCGGAAAGACTAATTTTAGACTAAAAAAAAAGACTAATTTTAGATTTTAAAAAATCCACGTCACTGACCACGTCAGCAAATAATACCGAGTTTGATACCACATCACTCGCCATATCAGCATGATAATCGGTTAATAWTTCAACCAGTTACCCGGGTACTTAAATGTTTAAAACTTTACATCTTAGGTACTAAAATAAAAGTTTTAAAGTACGTTACCCAAAATAGGAATCAAGTTAAAGTACGTTACTTTTTCGTGCAATTTGCCCTAAAAAAAACCCCAAACATTTGTCTTATAGAAAATCAGTATATCGGACCGATTTTTCCATAAAAATATCGGCGATATTATCGGAACCGATATTTCACGACCGATATTATTCCAGAGTCTGATATTCGATATATCACGATTTTAACAGCATAGGGTGGCATAACAATGGAACCTCACTTTGCAAATGTACTTGCGATTGGTGTGGACGGCGATGCTCTAATATCTGCACTCTTACTTTTGATACATTTGCTTATCGATATTATCATAGCGTATTTATTGCGATTCACAAAAACCTACGTATACCATATTATTAATGATATTTTGAATATTCGAGTTATCGTTACAAAGAATCAATCATGTACAATATATTCACAAATCAACTATGAAAAACAATGATCAACATATACACAAATTAGATGATTATCCAAAAAAATGCTACATGCAAAAACAAATGTTTCTCGTGGTAAAATCAATCCAAATTAACATCAAAATCTACGGTTGCCGGTCAAAAAAGAATGCTGCCAACACCGACACAAAGATTGTGGTTCTTATGGTTAACCGAATCAGTAATGTATGACTCTGGTTGAGGGTCATCTTTCGTTTAAAACGTTTATTTCTTCAACCTGCTTCACGATATCGAAGACAACAATATGACCATTAGATGTAGAACTTGATGAAGTTGAATTTGCTGATATTATGAAGGTGTACCTGCCTTTTTGCGTTCTGATGAGGATTTTGTTGAGTTTTGTTGTAACTTTTCCGTTAACGTTGCATCTTTTATACATTGACTAGAAGATATCGAGTTTTTGTCTTCGATGCCTCCTTCTGGATCTGGATACATACTTGCGTATGTGTTCTTATCGATTTTTCGTAGCGTTTCCATCAAAATCCTTTTCTCCTGGGTTTGAGAACGCAACTGCAAGAGACTACAAGTTGTGAAATCCATACATTGGAATTCAAAACACAATCTTTGGTCATTATAATATATCCGATGGAGTTCAAGATTCTAAAGATATACATTTTCTATACACTCCATGAATATTGGACCAGGGGCCTTTCCAGGAAGAATCTTTCTGCCTCTTGCGGTAAAGAAGGGTCTACATATATCTTAACCCCTGACACTACCTCCGGGCAATCACAATCTTTTGCCATTGTAATATATCCAACGGAATTCAAGATTTTAAAGATATACATTTCTATACTCTATGAATGTTAGAGCAAGAGATCTTCCCGAAAACAGTCATTCTGCTCTTGAGGCAGAAGAAAGGTCTATGCACATCTTACCTCCTTAACCCCATCTTCAGATAGTCGCAATCTTTGATATCAGTGGAATTTAAGATTCTAAAGATATAAGTTTTCTATAACCAGCAATTTATGAATGTTAGGCTAGGGGTCTTTTCAGAAAAAACCCTTTTGCCTCTTGAAGCAGAGGAAAGGTCTGCCTATATCTTAGTATCTTACCCCCATGCCACTGTACTCTGAATGTTAGGACACATGTCCTTTCAGAAACAGTCTCTCTGCCTCTTGAAGAAAGGATTGACATCTTACCCATCAGATACTATATCCAGATGAGATATACCTAGTTTGTTTGATTTAGTTTTCATTTTGTATGAATGTTGGAATGTTTTACAGAGCAGGGCATACCTGCTTTGTTATACGCTCCCGTTCTGTGGCAATTTGCACGACTGTATCCATAATACGCTTCGTCTTGATGTTAATATCCTTTGCACTAGCCATTTTGTCGAGATTAGCATGACTCAAAGATGTTTCAAGTGAGTCAACTTCAGCCCTTAAAAACTCAATCTCTTTGGTTAACTCCGAGTTGGTATCAGTCAACAACAAACACTGGTCTTCAGCATTTTCAGCCTTGATCTCAGCTGTAGAAACCTTTTGCTTCAATTCATCTATCAAAGTCTCCATATCCCATATAGCAGAATACAGCATGTTTTGCTGTTCTTGCCCAGATTCAGAGGATACCTTTGCATGCTGCAGTTGAAGCTCTAGTTCCCTTGATTGTTTCTCCAATAAACTCATCTTTTTCGAGTTATTTTCATGGCTTCCTTTAAGGAAACCCAACTCTTCACTTAATTCAATGTTGGAATCTGTCAACTGAGCTACCTTCCCTTCGGCTACATCAGCCCTGTTTTCTGCTGTGTAAACGTTCTCTTTTAACGACTCTATAATGCTTTCCATTTCTCTAACCCGTTCTTGAATTGATTCGTTTGATGCGTTTGCCTTCTTCAGATTAGATTCAGATTCCTTGACCTTTTCTTCTAAAGATTTGACCTTTTCCCTCAAAGTTGAGACTTCAAGATTATCAGCAACAAGCTGTGTGATCCTGCTATTGAGTTTTTCTATAGAAGAATCTTTCATGTTCAACAGTTTGATGCAGTTGTCGAGTTTTGATCTGAACACATCTTCTCTATTATTAAATCCATTGAGGTTGAACTGAACGAGTTGATGTTGAGCTACCAGATCTCTTGAAATTCCCATTAGTACAACAGCAGCATTTTCTGCCTCCAAAAACCGACCCCAGACCACCTCTGCTGCCTCTTCCATAATGAACGCTACTTGTTCTGTTAACCGTAATTTTAGCTTCAGATCTTCTTCATCTTGCTTTGATTCTGTCAGTTTCTTCTCCAGATCAAGCTCTCTTGACAAAGATTTTTCCAGCATTCTAAGAACATGTACTTTATCCATCATTTGCAGTCTTGGTTTCACTTCGATATCTGAAATTTGATCTTCTGGGAAACCTTCATATTTCCATGAAAACAAAAAAAACCATCACAAAACAAATCAAGTTCACCCAAAACCACCATAATTTATCTTTATTTTCCCATTATATATATATATATATATATATATATGCACACACACATATAAGCCTTTTTCATGTCTTCCACATAAAATGGTACTAGGATCTGTGTGTGTTTTAGCTAGGTAGGATCGGTATGCTTTTTACTAGGCAGGATCTGTGCATTTCTTTATAATCATGTCTTGAAAGAAAAACCTCTTTTATCCCCTAATCTGTTGTGCTTTCTATTTGTTTTACCTACCCTTTTCGCAAGCCGGGGTTTTACAGAAACAGTCTCTTTGTCTCTTGGGAGACATGGGTAAGGTTTGTGTATATCCTACCCCCCAAACCCTACTTTCAGGTGGAATATATTGGGTTTATTTGGTTTGGTTTGGTTTGGTTTGGTTTGGTTTGTTACAGATGCGGGGAATGAGCAAAGAGACAATAAAGTTAGACTTCTGAGGTCAAACCAGCAAACTTTAAACTTGAATTGTAATAAAAAACTCTCTAAATATTAAAGAAAAAACAGATACTAAGATACAGCATTAGCTTTGTGGTGAATACTACAAAAGAAAAACAGATGGTGTTTACCCTTATGATTTTATATATAACAATCTTAAGAAGGAATATGTTTGACCACAAAAGTCAAACTGTCTCCCTTTTTATCAGAATTGAAAAGATTGATTCTGACTTACATTCATTATGATTGAAGGCTAATGATGTCATTTGCAGTTTGGCCAACTTCATTTTCATCTCTAGAACATGTTCTTGTGATTTCTTTAGAGAATCCTCAGAATCATGCAATTTCCCTTCAACAATGGAGAAAAGTTCTCCAAGATGTTTACATGAAGAGAGTCTTTGATGGGTATGCACAAGCTCAACTTCAATGGAATCCATTGAACAGTCAAGATCTTTAACCTCAGAATCCAATAAACTAAATAAAAGATCGATTGTGAGCGATTTCTCTACAAATTCCTCCGAAACATCATCAGCAGCCAGTGCTTCGTAATCGTTTTCCCATGATAATACGTACAGTAAAAGACTTTCCAAATTTAGTAACTTCTCTGATGAGTATGCCAACTTTAGGTCTATTTCAGTCAAATTTTCCATGGAGATTCCGATTTCTCCCATGTCCTTGGAATCAGAAGTTGTACACTCATGGAAGCGGACTAGCTCTGGATTACCGACATTACTGTTATAAGTTGAAATGGGATCCATTATTGTTCGGTTTTCTCTCCTTTTATCTTTTTCCAATGACAAACCTGTAAAAGAAAGGAGAACTAAATAAAAAGATATATGAAAACCCAAGACACATGGGGTAAAGCAATATTTTGGTGAACTACTGATAAACTGACAAACCAACTGTTGGTTGCTAGTTGTTTCTGAAAAGCTAGTTGTAGCTTATAAACAAGTCATGTTTAGTAAAAACTAGCTGATAAGTTAAATGACAATGTAAAATGACATACAAAGATAATAGAATGATCATAATTAAAAAAAAGCGAAAGAACCTCATAAGCTAACTTATAGTTGTGAACCACGACCTAAGACATTGGATCAATGATCATATAACACAACATAAAACGCATCTAACCACTTGTTCGATGACTTTGCTGGCATTTATCAATTACAAACGAATTTTTCACTCCTTTAGTTCCACAAAAAGCTACAGTTTGACCTTCATGGTCAAATCGAAAAATACTTTTGTTTTCATAAGATCATCGAACTCGTTTTCAACATTAATATTCACATGAATTCATCTGCTTTAACAAAAATCATTACTAGATTTCACAGAAAACATTCAATAGATCTTGGAAATCAAGAATGTTATGGTCGAACTCAAAAGTAAAAGCTAGATTCTTGTCTTGAAATGAGGTAAGCATAAGCATATATTCCTACAGTACTAATTACATCAAGATAATACTTACTTTTTATATTTTTTATATATTTTACTTTAATTTTGATATAAATAGGCGTGCATTTACAGTAAAGGGTATTAAACCTACCGACTTCTCATATAGATTAATAATATCAAGACTTATCTTTTTACATTTTCAATGTTTGATTTGACCTCTTTTTGAAACAAATAGTTGTGCATATAGAAATTAATCCTCCAATCAAACCCACAAAATTCATGTAAGAACCATCTCAAAATTATAAAAAACCCTAAGCCTAAATCACAACAAAATCAAAAACAAAATAAGCTTGAATCAGGGCAAATTTTTCAACAACAAACTGCATCCAATTCCACCACAATTTTAAATTTCAAATCTCAATATTCCTACACTTAATCGGCGAAAGAATTCTAAATGTCAACTTAAACAGACGAATCCAGAAAAATTCCATCAAAATCTAAGTAAGAAATCCCCATCATCATACGCAATTTAGCAGAAATTAACGAGAAACAAATCTGAAGAGAATATGCTTAGATACGTACCTGCAGAATTCCGAATTGCAGTCGGGTCGGGTCGATATTGAGAAATTAGGAGCCAGAATCTGAAATGAAAATGGTTACCGTGAATTCAGCAAAACGGATCTCCGCCATAGAACAGAATAGAATCGAGGTTGAGAAACCCGAGAAGATGGTCAACTTGGGAAAGCTGGTGACGATTGGAGGAGCGTAGCAGCTATGGAGTAGTAGGGTTGTTTGTTCTAAACATGGGGTCCACTTAGGACTCCAACCAATCACATGTTGCCACGTCTGTAATACATGATTAGCACTTGAGTTGAAGCGTCAATTACGTAGGCCCAAAAAGCTACCACATAAAAGCAGCTCCTTGGAATTACAAAACCACTTGCTTTTTACAACCTTTTTATTTTCTTTTGGTTTATATCACCGTAAATAAAGGCTTGTTCATGTTCGTTCATTTAACTTAACCTATCAAACAAACAAATATAAACAGTAAATAAACGGAAATCTTTGTGTTCGTGTTCGTTCGTTTAGAAATAAGGTGTGTTTGTGTTCGTTCATTAACATGTTAAACGAACATATATAAACATTATTTGAATTCAAAGTAAATAAACGAAAGATTATATATTAAATTTAATATACAAACGGTAAATGAACAAACGTTCACGAACATAAATGAACGAACGAGACTCTTGTTCATGTTCATTCGTTTAATTAAACGAACAAAAAAAATTGTTCATGTCCGTTCATTTATTAAATAAACGAACTTCCTGCCGAACGGGTCGTTGAACGTTCGGTTCGTTTAAAGCCCTGACCATAAAATCTAACATCGTAAATTCAACTTGAACAGTTATATTATTTTTCATTATAAAATATCAAGTGTAAAAATATTGTCTCATATCAAATATAAAAATATTATTTTAATTATAAATTTATTAAAACAAAATATAGTACTTTTTAAAAAGTAAAAAAGACAAAAAGTGGATAAGAAAACAAGGTTTTTTTATCCACAGTGGTTCTTATATAAATGTCAAACCGATTTCTGATACAATGATTAAGAACCAAATAAGAAAATATCATTGTGGAGGTTATTAGGTACAAGCATTATTCAAACTAGAAGGGTACTCGCGTAATACATCGAGATATATATTGATTTCAATATTTCATTTTATTTTTTGGTCTCTATCAATTTTATAATACGAATTTATTTGGTTTTGAGAAATCAATACTGTTTTTTTTTATAAAATGTAAATTTGTAAAAATTAAAAAAATATAAATGTTCTCATTTTTTGTTTAATTTCTTTAATTCAATTTTTTATTATAGGTTAATTTTGGTTTAATGACAAAGTAATTTTTTTTAATAATATAATTTTTATAAAGATAATAACTAAGTATTCTGTTATAACTCAATAATTATCTTAATTATATTTTAGATTTTATATTTAAAACTAGAAGCGTACTCGCGCAATGCAGCGAGATACATCGTGTTTTTAATATTTCATTTTATTCTTTATCTCAGTCGATGTTATAATGTGGCTTTATATGATTTTGAGAAAGCGATGATGTTTTTATTTTTGAATAAAATATATGTTTGACGATATCATAAAAATTTGATAAAAATATATCAATATTAGTATCAAATTAACTATTTGAAATTCCTCATTTTTTTGTGTAAATTTTTAATTCAATTTTTTTATAATTTAATTTATGTACAATAACGAAGTAATTTATATTTGGTTTAATAATATAATT
>NC_037543.1:5601222-5619074 GCF_001531365.2 Cynara cardunculus var. scolymus
TATTTAAAATGAGATGTTTATCCTGTATTTGATTGTGTTTATCTGCAGATAGTTACACGAATTCAGTTATGGGATGAAATCGAATAGGGATGAAATTGTTTAGGGATGAACGGGTTTAAGAGTTTTAAGAGTTTAAGAGTTTTTAAGAGTTTTAGCCAAATGCTTTATAATATAGTATAGATAAGAATTTTATCATGTATTTAATTATATTTTTCTACAGGTAGTTACACGAATTCAAACATAGAGCTTAATAAGTTATACTTACACACAATTTATATGAAAAATCTTAAATTTTAAGCAATATGCATCAATAAACAGTACATTATGTATAAAATATGTTTTTTAAGAGTTATGTCACATATTTTATAATATAGTATAGATATTTAAGATATCATATAATTAAGATTTTAAAATACATAACCCTAAAATAAAATAAAATACATTTATTTACCTTATTTTAAAGGGAATGTGATCATTTATTTTATATTTAAAGCATAAACAATATAAATAAACATGCCCCACGGCGTACGTTAGCAACCAAGAGATTCCTAACCGTCATTATGGACAAAATTGAAGGCACGCCCCCGCCAACGCACCATCCAGCATTATCCCCAAAAGATTCCATACTCGTTTACTGCAAAAATTTATAATTTCGCCCCCTTCATTTGTATTACATTTCCATTTCCAACCTTCTTTTTCATTTTCATTTAACTTTTGCCACAATACTTCTATAAATCAACAATAGTGTTCCTAAAAACAAATAAGCCGCAACCGAATAAGCAAAAAAGGGTTTTCTAGTTGACAAAATAAGCACTCGGCTTGACAAATAAGCCGTAACCGAACAACTTTTTATCCGAACAAGCCCTACTATTAGATAAAGACCGATAATAATTTATTAACTCTATCAATTTTGTTTTTTGAAATTTTATCTGATTTTGTAATCGTGTTATTCCTCTATATCTTGTAGCTATATGTCTTATAAATGCAATGTAATATGCCATATCAGATTCTTGAAATCAGTTTTTGGTTCCGATTAATTGATATTATGTACATATAGGTATAAAAATGCACAAAAGCACATATTTATGCATCAAAGACAAGATGGTCTTTTTAGATCGTGTGGTTGGGCAAAGATATCAAATCGAGAGAGATGATATGTTTTGAGCAAGATACCAAATATGGCTACAGTCCAAATGATTGCGATATGTTGCCTAGAATTGATCCCACTGGCTAATCCTAACTTGACATCCATATATAAGATGCAACATGAATTACAGATTGTGAGTCAGACTAACATATAAATAGATTCGTGTTATGTCAGTATAAGAAATGAGCACATTTGACGACAAGCTGCTAGAACGCCTATGAATATGAGGCAATTCTACTTGTTTTAGTTAAGCTTGCAAGCAATTTCTTACCCCTATACGCATATATACTAATGGTATAACATCGTATCAATCAAGTCAAACAAATGAACAATAGTTTATAGAGGTAAAAGTTGAATAAACCTAGCGGTAGTGTGAATAGATGAACAAATCATTCAAACAAGGGCAAAATATGAATGAACGATAACACTGTGTGCACAACAAGAAGTCGATGACAAAGCAGATTTTGGATCTTGGATATAGGTAAGACAAGGTGGTTTTCCAAGGGTAAAAATGCACAAAAGACACATTACTCGAACTTGATCCGAGCCCAGCTTAAGGACCAAACCCAAATGGGAAAATCCATTAAAGACCGAACACGGGCCTAGTCCAGTTCTTCAAACTTAAAATGGTTCTATTTTCAAAACCATAACTATATTTTTTTTTATTAACCTATTACCTGGATATTCAACCCGCTATGCGAACCGACTAATCCCAGGGCAACCACCTACTTTGCAGATAGCCCGAAGTCACCGCATTTGAACCTCCATGGCCAAAAAGAAATTTTTTTTGCTACTTGGATTTGAACTTGGGACCTCCTGGTATTTGACCTTTGGAGCCAAGCTCAAACCAATCAGGCACCACCAGTCATAAATGTAATTTTATCATTCAGAACATTTGCAAAATAATCATTTTGCACCTAACAAACCATTTAGAAATAAAATGGTTATTCATCATTCAGACTGTCTGTTTAAACAGATAAAACAAACAACACTCGATCTTAATTCATAGCAAAACCCATGTTTCATTGCTTGTAACTCATTGCAAACATCTTTATAAGTAAACAAAACTACAAATATATGCATTTGACTTCCTGCCTGCCCTAGAAAAAAGGAAAAAAAAAATTCAAATGATTTACCCACCTTCACATTAGATGAATTAGGGTTCTTGATTGTGAAGCAAACCCAGAACTTCAAAGACATTACCAAATTATTGGTGAGGTTTTGAACAAGATATAAAGCAATCTGTGATTTTCTGATCAAATATGGAGAAATCACAGCCATTGCTGCTGCTAAATAAAGAACTAACTGGATTATGCATTGAAGACCAAACAATCTAGATCTTCTGTTGAATGAGAACCTGCAAAATCACAAGACAATGTTACAAAATCAGTACAATATTTTTTGCTTTTTGGCAAAGTTTCAACCTATAATTACCTCTTTGTTGATTAGCAACCATAACAAAATAGTGATAGTTTTGAATTCCGTTCACTAGATTCAACTAGTGTGTCTTTAGTGCGTTTGGTACGTGAGACAGAACAATATGACATTAGAATGGGACAGAACAATACTGTTTTTTTTTTGCCCCACCACCAAAATAGGTGGACAAAAGTTAGGGAAACGAGACAAGGTTCGAAAAGAGGTAGATTAAATGCACCCCTACCTACTAATTTTCTCCTCATACACATCAACATCAAGACTTGCTTTTTACATTTTTAATGCGTGATTGACCTGATTCAGACAAAAATGAGTGTGCATATAACAGTACTCGAGGAAAATTATTGAACTGCTAATGTCAAATCAAAACCTTAAGAACCTCCCCAATTCTTTCACCAGACTATCTCCTGGTTCTGTTCAGTCAACAAGTACCTTGCATATTTTACTAGCAACCGAGAGCATCCATCAAACCGTGTGATCAGTTAAATGTTGCTTAATCAAACACATAACTTCTCTATTTGGGTAGTTTAGATATTTGATTAAAGTCAAACATTTTTCTTATCAAACTGTTACCAGTTGAACATATAAAAGAAAGCAGTCATACACACAGATTCAAAGAGAAAATGAACAAACTAAAACACCGCCATCTTCTCGTAAGACCAGTGTCAATCAAGAAGATAATCACTTAGGGGCCCTTTACCAAACAGGTAAGTGCTTACCAAAATCACATTACCTTACCGGATGAATATGGTAGGGACCAAGAGTCTTACCCGGTAAGTGCTTACCGGGTAAATTGTTGCATACAATGCGTTTTCGTGAACTAAAATCTTACCCGGTAAGTAAATGATAGTGTTAAATTTTACCGGTAAGCGCTTACGGGGTAAGTGTTTCGTAAAAGGCCCCTTAATGTCAGCACTGACAGCAAAGTTTCGAAAGTAGGGCAAAAAGAAGGGAAGAAAATTGGAGCAGATGAAATGAATATTTGCTAGAAGCATCCTTTTCCAGCCTCAATTGAACACACTCAAAGATTTCTTATAGTTGGTCTCACATAACATCACAGTTGCTATCAGTTTCTGCAATATTTTCAACCAAAGACTTTTGTAACCGTGGATGTCTGGGCCAGCTTGCGCACACCTCGACTAATCCCATGGGGCCATAAAAAAAGGGACAGGAAAAATTCCACAGTGGCATTGAGAAGACTTGAACCGGCAACCTATGAGGAGAACCCCAAGGCCTAGCCTTTATTTAAGGTCGCCAGAGTCCCACTTTCATATATAGTCCCATGGTCTTTTAGATATATGCTTATGTTCCATTTCTATAGCTTCAAACTTATAAACCAGTTTTTATGTGTTGTATTATATATGAAACATCACATGTGAAACATGCAAGTTGTCCATATAGCGTTATGAAACATCCCGTACTGTTTTGCGTGTGAAAAGAAAAACATGACATACATTTCATATATGAAACACAACACACACATCCACACAATCATTCCAACTCTCACTTCTCAACAAAATATATTTGATAAATCTATGAATTCAAAAGAGTTTCAAGACCAATATAAACGATATAAAACAAGTGTATAACATGAGGGTACTCTGATTAAAATATTCAAAAATTGAGAGAAAGCATTCAAGTCCCATAAAGCCGAGAAAGAGATGGCTCTTATAGCAACAAGGCCTAAATAGATCAATTATGAGAATGACTTGACCATTGACTCGAATCATACGAGTGGTGACAAAATTTGCAGAATTCTGTAAGAATGATAAAGGAAGCCGAAAGGTGGTGACAGGCAGCAAGTTAAAATTACTGATACAGATTCTCTTCTTTCACTAGAGTATAAGCACACTTAAAAAGCATGCACAAACATGTACCCACAATAAGAACTTCCAACATTAATTTTGCAGGTGGTGTCAACATCCTCACTGGTGAGACCTCCATATCCATGGTGAAAGAACCATAACCCTCATGTTTAGTGTTCACAGAGCTTAACACACCATACATTCAAAAAGTACTTCTAACAGTTAAGATATTGAGTGTTTAGCGAGAACTACAAAGATTAGTTTAAAGAAAACACAAGTGGTAGCAAAACTTATTGACAAACTCTAGAACGATTATATTTACTATAGACCGTGTATTAACAACAATAAAACCTCATGTTGCCCATAAACCACAAAAATTATGACCATATCATGATACGTACAGTGAAAAGAAAAATCTAACCAGGTCAGCTGCTTCTCAAACTACAAAAACTGCAAGAAGCGCATGCATCACAGCCCAGTAAAGAATAAGACTCAGCCGCAGAACAGGCTGTCGCATCAATGCCCTGTCACATGAAACCCTGAAAGATGGCATTTCCGGAAAAAACATGAATCATGATATAGAAAGCTCAAACTATAATGAAAAGGTGGAGAGTGGGAGAGAATAAAGTTACACACATATATGTACAGACAGAGAGAGAGAGAGAGAGAGAGAGAGAGTCTACCATAAGCCATCAACGAAGTCTGTAACAGGCCTAGTGAATCTTGGGACAAGTTTTGATGTAGTAAGAGACTTGAAACCATGAGCTGAGTGAACAACAAAATAAAAGTAAATATAAGGATAAGGAAAGACTTGCTATACCCTCAACCAGTTTCTTGATTGGCTTTCACCAAAAAAATTACACATTTCCTACTTCCAACTTAAATGTCAGTCTAGATGATATTTAGGTTTATGATTTTCTGAGGGCAAAAGCATGAACTGCCTCCTCGCAAGAAAGGAGTCAAAAGATAGTTACCTTTATCATCATCTTCATCTTCTAACTTATCCTTGTCATCTGAGTCCATATCATCTATGGAAATGGCCAGCTGCTCGTTATTTACTTTGCGTAAACTTCGAACTTGAGAGGTCCCTTGAGGTGGCCATTTATTAATCTGCAGCAAAAGTCACAGGATAAATTGCTCCAATAAGAATAAGGAAAAACAAACGAGAATAATTACTCATCACCAAGTTGCACCAATAACACTAAGCAAGCAATTACAAGTTAATATACTTAACTCAAAAAGATAGAGAACCCATTAGCTTTAACGTTTGTGCAAATCACAGATTTACATGTACCTTTATCCCCTCCAGTACCGTCCACACAGCTTAATTTTTTTAACAATTACAGATCTACAGCTTGACGATTTCATCTCCTTATAGTTTCTTATGGGTTTCATTGATTTATGTTGGCCTTTCTTACGAAGAGTTAGGCCCAGTATAGATAAACCATGCAGCACAACCACTTCACAAAACTAAATAGTAGACATACTGCGCAACACCTTCGACAATATGTAATGCAAGAGTTCCAAACAAAAATAAAAGCATTGATTACAAAAGATATGTTCGCATGATCGTAACAAACAAAGTATTACAACTTCTGAGTGATTTTCACAACATGATGTGACTTCATTAAGAACATCATTATAGTACATGTCACTTCATTCAGAACCCATTATCATGCCTGTTTTTGGAAAGAATAATTAAAAGTGATACCAATTCTAGCAGATGTTTAATCATATTATTTTTAAAAACTACTTCATTAGGCCGTGTTGGGAAGCTCTGGTAGTAATTTGTTTGTTTTTCAATAAATGTAGCTCATTGTGCCAATCATGTATCTGTGAAAAACTTACATTTTAAATAACCTTACTGTTACATATGACAGTAATCTACCTTAATATAGGTCTACATTAATAACATTTTAAATAAACCTTCCAATTTCAGGCATAATAAATACTCGATCATGGCTATTCGTTAACATATCTCACATGTATATGTGCCGTATGATTTATTTAACATGTGAAATGCCACATCTTGAGGAACAAGTGATGCAACTTAACTACACCGATTAGCCCATGACAGTTGAAGCAAGCCTAAGACTCTTGACTTAACAATTAATGTCCTCCTTCAATTGCACTGGTGAAATATGCACTTATTGGAAAACATTCACATTTTTTAAAATTTGATCAGCATCAGACAACAGTCAGATGCATCTTAGTTGACTAGATAATCTTACTAACCTGGACTTCGATAGAAAAAGTTGGAAAGAATGATATATTGTGTCTATTGTAGTAAGAGGCGGACAGGGTAATACCTCAACTATCAGAAAAAATTGCTTGGAAACTCAAATAAGTTAGAAAGCTAGAAGTTTAAAAATGGCTTACCACAGGTTCCACTTCCACAATTTCGGAGGTCACTGATGCAATTTGTGCTGAATCATCATCATTTTGATGCATACTCAATCGAGATTCCTTTTCCCTCAAAGAACTCTCAAGAAGTTCTCTTCTCCGCATTAAGTCTTCAACCTTGCTCCTCTCTGTGTGCAACTGATCATCTTTGCTTTGTGACATTTGACGTAGATCTTTCAATTCGGAGATGATAGATGAGATTTGCTTCTTAAGTATTTCTTTATGTTCATGAACTTGATCGATTTTGTTTCCCTCAAGATGCAGATCATGCGTTTCTGCTCCAGAAATCATCGAATCTAACCAAGTCAGGATGTCTTGGATCTCGCGCAAGTCTTTTTTATCAGTTTCTAATGCAAGCAAGGAATCACTGGTGCATCTTGTGATTTCATCCCTCAAGAAAGAAATCTCAGAATCACGTTCTTGAAGCTGAGACTGAAGCTTATCAACCTCAGACAAAAGGGTTTCAGACAGATGATGAAGTTCATCAAATTTGTTCACGGTGATAGAAAGTTTCTTCAAAGCTTTGCCACGAGCAGCTTCAGCAGACTCCAGATCAAGATCCTTTTGCTGCACAAGCCTTTCTAAATCGGTGATTTGGTTTGTCAAGCTTTCCATTTGGGCCTCCTCTTCGTCAAGCGCCTGCAATAAAGCTTCGGCTTCTGCAGTAAACAGATCAAAACTCTTTAGAAATGAATACTTTCACAAATCATAAAACTTGAACTGGACAAGAAAGCTAATCAAACCTTGTTCTTTTGCTGTGAACGCATTTGTAAGTGATTTCACTTTTTCATGCAAATCAACCAAGATTGACTCTTGACTTTCAAGCTCTTTGACCCTCTGTTCCAACACGTTATGCTGTAGATTTACCGATTCCAGCTGCCCCTTCAAATCATTAATCTGAGCTTTTGAAGATTCAAGCTCTTGCAAGTTGCTAGTAGCAGTTGCTTCAGCTTGCTTAATCTGACTGACAAGATCCACACAGATTCTATCCTTCTGAATATCTTTCTCTGTAAGTTCTTTCTGTAAACTAGAGATTGTAGCCTTCATTTCCTTCAGGTTCACTTCCACACTCTCAACCTGAATACTGTGAAAATCCTTAACAAGCGACAATAATCTGTTCACAATATTCATGATGCGCTCCTCAAGAACAGAAAGAGTTTCTCTGCTCAAGATATCTCCTTCAATGCACAGATCTTCACCAGCAGAATCATTTGCAACCAATTGGCCTTTGCTTTTCTCAATTTCCAAAACTGAACTCTTGCAAGTCTCATACAGCTTTAAAATATATTTCCGTAGCACTAAATTTTCCGTCTCTTTCTGTTTACCTGTGGACTCTAACCAAGCAATCTCTTCCTTCGCAGATTCAAGGGAATATTTGTGGGAAGTCATTTCTCTATGAAGAGTTTCCACTGTTTCAGATAAAATGATAACTTCTTCGTGCAAACATTTGGAATGGCTCTGCAACTTTTCTTCTAAATCATTGACATTGGTCATTAAACCTTGCATGTGGCTCCCAACAAACCTCCATAAATCAATGATCTCATTGTCATTGTGGTGCTCTTCTGTTGTACTATCTAAGAATAATTCGGAACGAACGTTGACCTGAGAAGAGAATCTAATTAGAAGATAATAGGAGTATCTGTATACCATGTGAGAACGCCAACAAAAATAAGAACTCATCTTGTACCTAACTTTGTTATCAAGAGAAGGCCAAAGTAACAGGTTTTAGTGTAAGAAGTGATGACAACTATAACTCGATAAGACATCACCTTGATTTGTGAATCACTGCCGACGATAAAATTGCTGTTTTATTAAAAAGACAGAAAGAAAGAAATGATCTCGATGACCATATCCTACGAGTAACTCCAGTCTCCAAAATAACTCAACATTTTAACATTATAGCAAAATAATAGATTGAATAGTATGAGCCTCAAACAAACTTAAGAGATAAAAGGATCAAATGAATGCGGGCATGCTAAAATTATTCTCTCCTTTCATCCCAAATAAAGGTCCACAAGGAAAAAGACAGTTTTTGAAATGTCTAACTATTATAATTTTTGATTGAATAAATGACAAGTTTACCCTTATTAGCAGACAGATTTCCCCATCTCATAATTAAGGGTGGAATTGAAAAGCACACTTACTTTTGAAAGCGGACATTTATTTTGGGACAAACTAAAACTAGAAACGTGGACAATTATTTTGGGACAGAGAGAGTAACAATTAGAGATGCAGGTAACAGCTTACCTTGTTCTCTGACCTGGAACTGTTCAGAGTTTGGCCACCCACATTAGAAGTATCACTTGATTCCAGTGATGATCTAATACTAGCTTCAAGATTGTACAAGTAATCCAAGTCTTTGGGCAAGACATCATTGAGCAGATTGTAGATTTTGCTGAATCCTGGCCTTAGTTGGTCTAAAGCAGATTTCAACATCATAAGTTCAGAAAACTGGCCCCTTCTTTCCTCCAGATGAAGAGCAGATAACTGTTCGAGACGTGAGAAAGATTCATGCTTGGCAGCTTCTGCTGAATCCCTTTCCTTTGATAGTTTCGAAATTTCCATGGTGGTTCTAGAAAGCTCATCAAGAAGGTCTTCGTTCCTTTCCTGTACCTCATTCAACTCTGCAAGTAGTAGCTCAGCAGCCCTTTTAGATTTTTTTAAATCCTGTTCAGAAGAGGACATTGCAACTTGTAAATTGTGCCATTCTTTCTCAATTTGTTGCAGTTTCTCAACCGGATCATTACTTCTCAACTCAACCCCAAGATCAATCTTTGCCAAGGAACCTAAAATCGTGCTCAACGTATTCCTTTTATCCTGCAGCTCACTGTCAGCTTCCGACATAAGATCTTTTAAGAATCGAATTTCAGAATCTTTATCTTCCATCACTTCTTGGGAAGTAATCAAGTCTTTCATCTTCTGCTGATACTCCAAAAGTGAATTTTCCCGAACTTTAAGCTCAGCTTTCAAACGCTCCACCTCAGATGTCAAATCATTGATGTTTTGCTTCATACCATCTCGCTGTTGAACCAAAGACTTCCCTCTTCTAACTGCGACATTTAGCTTCTCTCTAACTGCAGCAGACTTCTGCTCCTCCTGACCAAGTAACTTCTGCAATTCTTGATTCTTTACTTCTAATGCTTCAACTTCATGGGTTAAAGCAGCAAATTTCTGCTCCTCCTGAACAAGTAACTTCTGAAATTCTTGATTCTTTGCCTCTAATGCTTCAACTTCATAAGCCACAGCAGCAGACTTCTGCTCCTCCTCAACAAGTAACTTCTGAAATTCTTGATTCTTTAGCTCTAATACTTCAAGTTCATGAGACAAAGATTGATTTGTTTCCACATGTCTATCCCTTTCATCCTTCACTCGCAATAAATCACCTTCAGCCTCCTCTAGCTTTCTCTCTAGAGCTGCTAGATTCAACTCCCATTGAGTGCTTGACTGTTCAGCACTTCTTTCACCACGAGTCAACACACTTGTTTCAGTGATGTGCTCTTCAGTTGCATCTCCTACTACATGCTCACTTAAAGGGTGTTTTGCATACTTGTCTGCTAGCTTCCTTAGTAAGCCTTCTAGCCTCTGGATATCACTTGTACTTGAGTCAAGATCTTCTGTTTCTGGAACTTGAAGAACGTCCTTGACTAAATCCTGCAGCCGCTTTATCTCACCATGAACATGGTGTATATGCTCCTCATCCACACGCTTCTCGTCCAATTTTAATTGCAATGCACCAACTTCATTTTGCAGCTTATCATTCTCGATTTCGTATAATGCAGCTTTCTCAGAAAGAACCTCCAAATTAGCAGACAGCTGTTCTCGCTCATTGGTAATTGACTGAAGAGCTGCCTCGAGGTCAACTAATCTCCTTTGAGACTCTTCAAGAACAGCATCAAGTGATCCACGGACCTTTTCCAAATCGTAAATATCTTGCTGAAGAGAGTCACAACGGCCATTTGCCTCCATTAGAGCGGCTCCTAACCACTTGATCCTATCTTCTGGCTCTAGTGATCGCAAGTGTGGGGGTATATTTATCTTATCCAGAATTTCTTCCCAACGCTGCACAAGCTTGTTTCGCTCCATCAATGATTGTTCGAGCATCTCGTTTTGCTCAGCCAACCCATAGAACTTATTTTGAAGTTCTTCGTAATTTGTTCTCAATTCATCACCTGAACTTGAAGCTGGTTCTAGATCTTCTCTCCAGCCATCCACAGCCCCTGAACCAGAATCAGGGTATAAACCAGCTCCAATTGGACCCTTTTGATTCCAACTGCTAGCAGGAAAAGAGTTCTCAGAAACTGATTTTGCTAACCAATCAATTTTGTCAATGATATCTCTGACATGGAAGTGCTCTGGAAGTTCCAAATCTTCTAGAATCTCTTCTATTCTCTGAAGAACAGAATCCTTGAGAAGAAATGACTCTCTCAACGCAGTCGCTGAATTGCGAATGTAGGAGAGCTCAGATTCAAGAGCTTCCATACGTTCACCCGCTTCAGAATAAGTTTTAAGTTTTGTTTCGGTCTCTTGAAGTGCGGCATCTTTCAACTGCAACTCGTGCAAGCATTTCTCCAGCTCACTGGATGTTGCGGTCAGACTCTGTTTCAGACTGTCACGGTGCTGAATCAGACCTTTACCTTTCGTAACAGCAATGTGGAGCTTTTCCCTCAGAGCAGATACCCGCTGCTCGGACTGATGAACTTCGGCTTCCTTAAGCTGCATTTCAGATCGAAGAGTAAGTAGCTGCTCCATTGCACTTCTCAGACTTTCCTTAAAAATGTGACTTTCGATTTCATATGGAACGATTGAGAAGCATAAGTTGTCTATTTGGTTTTGCAACTTCATCAGTTCCATTTCCTTAGGCTTCAACTTTTCTCTAAGTAAACCAACCTGCTTCTCGACACTTCTGTCTCTATTAATGAGAAAATGAATTATAGACTCGAGGGAAGACACGAGTTCATCTGGTTTGATCTCAATGTCCTCTAGCGTAACCACACTCTGAATATCTCCCAGCAAATTCATGATAACGTCTGGACGGATACACCTTTTATGTAATTCTTCCATCTCTTTTATTCTTCCCAACAACTCCAAGTTGTATTTTCTATTTAAGGATTCAAGTTGCGCTCGCTCACGAAGAATCGTTATCAATTGTTCAATAAATATGTCATAGTTGCTAATTTCTAGATGATCCAGCTGCCCACTTCTAGGACTATCATCTTGGCTTTCTTCTGTATAGGGACCCGAATCATCCACAAGTTTCTGAAGGTTATCAAAAACTTTATGTAATACATAAGCAAGCTGTTCATTTGCCCCTTCTAAATCCTTAATCTTCTCAACCATGTCCTTGTGAGAGTTAGAAAGAAAGTTGTGGTTCTTGATAGCATCTTCAAGCTTTCCCTGCAGATCCTGGATCACTGCAACAGCTGCATCAACAGAAGTAGCCACACGAGTACCTATATTCTGACCAACACCAGTTTCACTCGAGTGAACTGTCCCAATAGATGCATCCAGCTTTCTGTGAAGTATTGCCAATTGGCTGCTAAGAGAAGCCATTTGTTCCTCCTCTTCATGTAGCTTATCCACTTGTACCTGCAATTCACGGATTCTTGATTCAGATTCGCAAAGCTTTTCTGTTAGCTCAGAGTTCTTTGCTTTAGTGCTGATCCCTTCCTGCCTCAAGTCTTCACACAAAACCACAAGCTCGCCCTTTTTGGCTTCAACGGCAGACACATATTGCTTCAAAACTTCATCCAGAATCACATGCTGGAGGAATATTTCCTCCAAACTATTACTCTGTTCAATTGCATGCTGAGAATTATGTTCAACTAATATACTTTCCTGAAAGTCTCTTTGAGCAGACTTCATTTTCCAGTCATCGAACTCCCTCATCTTAGCTTCGTACATGTCCAAAGTACTAGTAAGAGTAGCATTTTCCTTGCTGAGTTGTTCAATCTGCAGGGCACCGTCTTTCAAGTCATTCATAGACTTCTCATATTCCATCTGCAGATCCTTCATTAAGGTTTTGCAGTTTGTTAACTCTGTCAAAAAATCCTCCTTTTCGGAGCTCAAATGGTCCATCTCTTCTCCAAGTTTGGTTCTCTCCTTTGTTACCAGATCAAGATTCACACTTAAGTTGGCAATTTCTGAACGCAAACTTTCCACCAAGTTCTTGAATTCCATAATCTCCGAAGAAAATTTCTTATTCTCATAAAGGAAGTGCTCATTTGCTTCCTCGAGTTTACTTCTGTCCTCCCTTTCTGAAGTAAGAACCTCATTTAACTTAGCATTCGCCACCTGAAGTCCTTCGACTGATCTCTTCCATTCTGCCAATTCAGTTAGCAGCCTCTCCTTTTCAGAAGCATAATCTTGTTTTTCCTCTTCCAGTTTGGTCTTCTCCTCCTTTACATGAGAAAGATTTCTTTTGGCATCGACATTATCAACCTGCGCTAATTCCAGTAAAGAATTGCACTCCATCAATTCTTTAATCAACTTCTCATTCTCCAGAATCACGTCTCCTTTTTCCTTCTCAAGTTTATTTCTCTCATTGGTCAATGAAGCAACAGACACATTCATGTTTTCATTTTTCACCTGCAAATCTGATAACAAACTCTTACTGTCAACCAACTCAGATGACACATTTAACAACTGATGCTCAAGTTTATTTTTCTCATCGGTCAATGAAGCAACAGACCCGTTCAGATTTTCATTTTTCACCTGCAAATCTGATAACGAACTCCTACTGTCAACCAACTCAGATGACACATTCAGCAACTGATGCTCAGACCTGTTGAGTTCAGCCTGCAACTCCTCAATGCGAGCAGAGGACCGGTCCAACTCTGTTTTCGAGGAAGAAACATTCATCTGAAGCTTCTCCATTTCACTTGTAACTCTGTCCAGTTCAGACCTACATCTGGCAAGCTCTTCAGAAAGGATTTTGTTCTTCTCTTCAAAATCACCAAGAGAAGCACTGAAAACCAATTTTTCATTAACCCACTGAAGACGATGCTCATCAAACTCCTTCTGTACATCCCATTCTTCGCATAGCTGCAGGTAAACCAATTCTTTTTCAAAATTATTGATATATAACTGCTCCTTGAGTCTCTCAGAGAATTCAGCAGAGCCAGACATCATATGATCATCATTCTTCACATGCCCACTACTAACTGACTCTCTTGCCGCAACCAGAAACCTAAATTCATCATCACCTAGAAGCTGGAACACCTTTGCAAGCTGAGTGAGGCCAGCTGGTGTGACCTCCCCACCAGAAAGCACGCTATCCGTCAAAGATACATACTCGGAATCACCTGAGGTAGATGGCAATGTTATTCCTCCATCGCCATCAAAGCCTGCCACTACATCTTCTTTTGGAATTGTAGGTGCAGGATCAGAAGATGGAACCCCATCTGAGATGGGCAAAAAACGTTGAGAGTCAGAATACACATCTGTGTTAGTATCGCCTGAATTGTCATCCACACTAGCAACTGCAGGAATGCCATCGGGTTCACTAGTTTGTTCTGTTGCACTGCTTGTATATTCCATCTTAGTATCTTCTTCACCATCCCCTGAATTAACTTGAGCTCTCTCATCAAGTATGGATGACAAAGGTTTCATGTCCCCTGCAAATTCTATCGTACTGGTTCTATTATCAGGTTCCAAACATGAATGACCATGTTCTTGCATTGCCCCTACCAAACAACAAAAAAGATTTTGATTATAAACCACAGAAATGGGTACATTTTAAAATCCGGAGACCCATTTTCATTTAAATAGCTGAAGCAAATATCATGGAATGCTGGTAAGAAATGGTAAATGAGAACAAGAGAATACAGGCACAACCTACATCTGGTACCTGATCTTCCCCACATGCAGCATTCAATTCACCTGCTTTACGAGAAAAGCCAACATCAAGTATGGCTTTCAAACCAACAGGCGTCACATGAACGTAGCCACTTTCAGGTTTTCCTCCAACATTAACTGTTTCTGGAGAATAATTAGTTGGCATCGCCTCATCAAGGTTAGAAATCTGCAGATCTTTATCTGGAACCAAAGCATCAATTGATTCATTGGCAAGCTTCAAGCTTGATCCATTTTCATCAGCCTCAGAAACTTCTATTTGTAAACTTGGTGTGGAGAATTCAGGACTCCCCGTATCAGCATTAGTAGCTACTAAGTTATCCGAGGAATCTTGTATAGATGAATCAACAGGCTCTGTGGCCGGATCTTGAACAGGCACTTCTGTGGCTGGAAGTTGTTTTTTTCCCTTTTCCGATTTGGCAACAGAAGATGCTTCATCAGTAACAACATCATGGTCTGATTTATTAGCCTTACCCGAGGGTTTACTGCCTTTACCATCCTTCTTTTGCCGATATTGTTGAAGCTGATAAAGCACACAAATAATGTTAACAACAACTTTCATACAGCATATCCTAATAATTAACTAATGAAAAAATCTGTTACCACGATATATGAATTTGCACTTTACGACGCTATGTGTAAAACAGCCTTTATTTTATTTTGCTTATAACAATAGAGAATAAGTATAGAATAAAGATTGATCACCAAAAAGACAAATATGTTGTTCGTGATTCACCAAATTGATAGTACATTCAGTTTTCAGACATTTAAAAAAAAGTCAACACCTTGTTCTCCGATCGAACATTCAATTCATTTATAACCAAAAAGCAGAAGTGGCAAATTAACAAGATTTTTGTTGCTTATGTGGCAATAAAATTAAGTTTTAAAAAATTATTTGACAACAACCCTACCCCAACACAACATGTTTTCTTTCCCCAACCAAGCAGCTCCATCTCACCAACTCCCCCTCCAGCCTAATTGCCATTAATCATAGAGTTGATTCATTTTAATCGTCACAGCCATCAGTGACATCATCAAACTTTGTTGCCAATTTTCAACTAGAAAGGTATCTGGGTTTAACAGGTTCTATATCTTTCTAAAATTCACCGTATGATGATTGATGGCTATTTTACCCCTTTGTCTAATAATACACGTTTTCTGTTTCTTGGTATATAGATTTTTATTGGTCAATAAGAGACAAAGAACTTGTGCAATTGGCTGCTCAGAACATTGTTACTGAAGTTGATGACTTGTGGAAAGTAGGTTTGTTTTTCTGGTAATCAACAAGTTAAGGTCTATTAAAACGTTTCCCAGAATACCATAAAAACATGCAGACACTTATACGTGGTGCATAACACTAGTACAGTAGTACTACAATTTGGATAAACACATTCAGTGTCAAGACGGAAGAGGATGCAAAGAATGCATTAACAATAAGATTAAGCAAAGAAGAAATCTTGTTATGGCAGCCAGGAAAAGTTTTCTATTACATAAAAGCATAAAAACTGTTCCATTTAAATGGGTTTTAGGGTTTTAAGTAGGCATGAGCATTGTTACAAGATTAAGTCATTCTACATCTTTTTGGCGCTTTGTCAACAGCAAAATTGACATCCCTCTCAAAACATGAATCCCCCTTTCAACAATGTCAAAATTCGATAAAAACCTAAACGCTAAACAAAGCAAGAACAATCAAAATCATCAACGCTTTTAGTATAAGAAGCAATTACAAAACCAACAAACATCAAGCTATTCAATCAAATTCCAAAATCTCTCCACTCAATCAAACAGTAAATATCGGTTCTAACTAACATACCAACAAGTTTAAATTGGATTAAATCAACACAATCCTAACCTTTTTACGGCCAGCAGCGAGCAGATCGGTCCGGTTTTTATTTTTATCCATCAAAACTGATTCGTTTAAATCCTCAAAACCCAAATCATGTTAAGGCTCTCAACCCGCCTCTAGATCATTAAACACCTGCAAATGCAGCAATTCCGGATTAAAACATGGAAAATTAACGAATCCATGATGATGAAAAAGCAAGAAAAAGGAAAAAGATTGGAACTAACCTTTGAGCTGCTTGAGGGATTTGGATGGATCTTGTGGGTTATGGAGATTGGAAGCGTTTTTCTGGTTTAGATCTAAAAGAAGGGATGTTTTCTCTCGGTTTAGGTAAATATAAAATGCAGATGTTACGATACGTCTTCTTGTTGGGTAGGGTATGGTTTCAAGATTACGCTTTCGGTTGTTTGATTAAAGAAAACCTAAAAAATTTGAGATCTTTTTTAACAAGTTGTTACGTGTTTTATAAACATTTTATAAAATTATAAAGAAATTAATTAAAATAGTTATCTTCGATCTGTAATTTCATCTCTTAGTCATTTGTCTTTTAAAATCATCAAAATGTCATTTTGGTTTGCAGTATTTTACAGAGGGGTCAAAAGGTTGAAAATGTTTTTGAATCAGATTCGTAAAGTGCAGGGATCAAATATGTAAATTTGAAATAACATATCATTGTTGCGGATATATTTTTGCAGACTAGAAGAGTACTCGCGTAATGCAGCAAGATACATCTTGATTTTAATGTTTCATTTTATTTTTTATCTCAGTCGATGTTATAATATGGCCTTATGTGATTTTGAAAATGCGATGATGTTTTTATTTTTGAATAAAATATAAATTTGAAAATATTATAAAATTTTGATAAAAATATATCGATATTAATATCAAATTAACTATTTAAAATTTATATTTTTTGTGTAATTTTTCAATCAATTTCTTTATTATAATTTAATTTAGGTTCAATAACGAAGTAATTTATATTTAGTTTAATAATATAAAATATAATAATTAATTATTTTATTAGAACTCGATAATCATCTTAATTATATTTTAGATTTTTTATATTCTAAAATGAGATGTTTATCCTCTATTTGATTATGTTTATCCGTAGTTAGTTACACGAATTCAAACATCGAGCTTTAATAAGTTACTAGAAGGGTACTCGTGCAATGTATCGAGACACGTCTTGATTTCAGTTTCTCGTTTTATTCATTTTTTTATGTCGATATAATACGGTTTTATTTGGTTTTAAGAAAATGATAATGTTTTTATTTTATTTTTGAATAAAATATAATAAAATTTTGAAAAAATATATATCGATATTAGTATCAAATTAATTTTTTAAAAGTTTTTATGTTTTGGTGTAATA
>NC_037543.1:5619279-5674419 GCF_001531365.2 Cynara cardunculus var. scolymus
AAATATAGAGCTTTAATAAGTTGTACTTATGCACAATTTACTTGTAATCTTAAATTTTAAGTAATATGAATCAATAAATAGTACTTCGTGTATAAAAAAATGGTTTTTAAGAGTTTTTGTCAAATGCTTTATAATATAGTATATATACTTATGCGTAATTTACTTGTAATATGCATCAATATACAGTACTTCATGCATAAAAAGTGGTTTTTAAGACTTTTTGTCAAATGCTTTATAATATAATATAGATTTTATCAGTTCAGAAACTTCTTTTTTTACACTTTGACCCTTCCGCAAATCTCGATTGTTAATTCCTAAAGAAAAACGGTTAAGAAGTGAAGCCATGTCGTCAAAATAACTATTCTAATTAATTTCCCAAAAGTAAACATATTTCAGTTCAATTATTATCATATGCTTCTTTCATGCTAAAGAAAATGTGCACAATAAAAATGGTACATAGTTTTTGAAATGTATAATTATCACACTTTTTAATCAACCAAAAAACAATTTTATTCTTAAATAATTGAGAAAAAAAATTTATTATAATCAAGAGCGGAACGAAAAATTGATATTTACTTTTGAAAGTAAACACTTATTTTAAGACAAATTAAAACAGAAGTGTAGATACCTATTAGTTAGGCATTTTGTGATACCTAATATGCAAGAGTATCTCTAACATATTTTTTAATACCGAGAAAATAGAGAATTTTGGGAACTTTTTTTACTTTACAGATTCTTCAAAACCTTTTTCAAAATAACAAAAGTACGAAAGAGAAGGTAAAAATCTTCGGACATTGATAACTCCATAAAAAATATTTGAAATTAAATATCTAGAGGAGAGAATTAATATTTTATTAAATTTATTGAATATTTTAATAACATAATTGATGTTATAATATTTAAAATAGAGAATCTGTTGGAGTTAATGTAATGTCTTTTGGAGATTTTGATTATTGGCTCTCGATTTTGGAAAAAACTTGGAGAATCTGTCGGAGATGTTCTAAATTGATAAAGATGTACAAACGACCAGTTAACTGATTTTCGATAGTTAAGAACCGAGGACCAGTTTGAAAAAAGACCGATTGAAAAATATAATTGAGAAAAACAAGCTCTCCTTGAAAAGAAAAGCCTTCAGTTAAAAGCCAACGAAAGGCTTAAACTAATGGACCATAAATCTTTGGGGTTCCTCCCATGGGGGATTTTCCTAGCTGTTCTCTAGAGCCTCATGTGATGAGTCAAAATGCAGGAAAGTTTTACCAAAAGAAAAAGATTAATTAATGGACCATTATTTTTTTTGAATTACATGGTCGTTCAGTTGTTCTATTAGGTCGAATTGTATAAGCTCGACTCAGTAAAGGCCATGAAGCTCATGAGCCCAAGCCAAGTTGAACTCGACCCTCAAATAGTCAAACCGATAAACCCAGATTAATCATTCAACAACATATTATAAGAAATCAACGATGGCAGAATCAAGTTTGTAGAAAGGGAATCGTGAAAGCTTCAATGGTTGATATTAGCATCAAAGATTACAAGATGTGAATATCTCATCAAAGGTTACAAGGAAACTAAAACAAACTATCTATTTATACCCTTTTAGAAATTCTTCGATTTCTTCCGGAAGCAGATGATTAATCATCTGCTTCTCACGTTCCGTGAATAGCCGGGACATTGAGGAATATCCAGAAAGACATTTTGGGAACCGGTTTGATTCTATCGCTGTTCCTTCCGTTTGAAGAAAGTACAAGGAAAGCTTGAATACAAACATAAAACTTGAACTTAATACAAACAAACAGACCGTGGTTCATCGTCTTGACAAACATAAATCAGAACATCTTCAATAACAAGATCCAAATTAAACGAGATAAATGTTCATTAATTTGTTATATACAACATAATCATATCATGCCAAAAAGCGATGTGATTCGATACAACAGGACATAGATCACCTTGTTCTTTACAAAGTCGGCTATCGCCTTTGGAAAACAAACAACGAGCCTCGAGACCCCTTCCCTAATCTCAACTTATCATCAATATACGTAATCTCGAGTTGCACCTCACTCTGACCACCAAACCCAAACTCTAGCGATCCGATCTTAAGTTCGGGTCGCTCAAACACCACCTTAATCCATTTCTCATCTAGAACTATCAGTTTTCCTACATATAGCAAAAACAAGAAAACTAGTAAGCGAATATATTGAATTATCAAAACATGAAATTGGAACACAACTATGTCACTACAGTCAAAATCTAACGATGATTAGATAAAGACTAACGTGCTTCGGTTTTAACGTTTTTATTTTGTGGGTCCCGTTTACAAAGGTGCGAGAAGCAATGAAGATGCAAATAAGTGATCATCGATTCGTGGGTCCCATTTACAAAGGTACAAGAAGAAACAAAGACTTGAATAAGTAATAGTAGATTTGCAGGTCCAGTTACTTGATGTGAGTAGAGGTTAAGATCCTACTCTTGTCATAAGTGGCATTGGTAAGCTAGCTAACACTACAACAAAATCGGGTTTATAGGACGTCAACATTGTCTAAGGGGCTGTTTACCAAACGTAAGCGCTTATCAAGTCACGTTACCTCACCGGATGAATATGGTAAGGACCAAGAATCTTATCCGGTAAGAACGAGACAAGGACCAAGAGTCTTACCCAGTAAGTGAGGGCGACGACTTTTACCACGGCAAGCATTTACCGGGTAAATTGTTGCATGCGATGTTGTTTTGTTGGACTAAAATCTGAGTAATAATAGTGTTAAATTTTATTGGTAAGCACTTACCGGATAAGTATTTGATAAACGGCCCCTAAGTATCCCAATAGACCGGTTTATGGGACTAAAGTTTATAGAACAAAACAATAAAGTGTCCAATCTGAATTTGTTGTAATAAGTTTATAAGACGCTTTTAGGCGCCTTAACAAGATTTTTGGAAAATTTTTAAGATAAACTATTGTATTGGATATTTGAGATCCTATAGGAACATCTTTTTAAAGGACATCTGTCTTTACAAGATACTTTCAAATAATGTCTTATAAAATAGCTAATATAATATTTTATTTTAAAAATGTCCTAAAAACATGTCAAGACGTCCAAATGCATCCGAAAAACTTATTTAAACTCTTTTAGATCATCGTGTTATTGTTTGGTCCTATAAACTTAAGCTCTATAAAACGGTTTATTAGGACTCTTGAATATTGTTGGCGTCATATAAACCTGATTTTCTTGTAGTATGCTATAGCTGTTAGCTAGATGACAATGTAAAATAACCTAATAAGCTAGGGTTTTTGGTCATATATGTAAAATATAAAGCGCATAACTGGAAAAAAGTGAAAAGCCTGACGCTACTTGAATTAGCTTCACAAAAAGCAAGCGGCTTACCGAACGGGATTATTTCAATAAACTCAAAAAGTAAGCTAGCTTGTATTTGCCAAACATGGCCATAGTATTTAACGTTTGGAAAAGGGGACGGAACCTGGGAAAACTTTATTCAAGCAAACTAACCATTGTGTTAGCTAAAAATGCTGAAAACACTAAGACATGCCAAAGTGACTTCAAGCAATTTCCAATAGTTAGTTTGCAACGAACTACTAATACGATTGTTGGAATCGCTGACTCGGACATATTATGGTCTTCTTTTTCCGTGTTTTAAAGGTAACTTCTTATTTTAAAGACGTGAAACGTACCTTTCAATGAGACTTCTCCATCAAGGAAACCAAGAGCAGAGAAGGATACTTTGTTTCGCACAATATCAGGAGCCTCAACAGCCTGAACCATTTCAGTTGTTTTGAAAACAAGGCGTCCTAATCCGCTCCTGAAACCCCCACCAGGAGATGTAGGATTTGAACAATACACCACGTCCCAATCTGATAAAAAAAGTTCATGAATCAATGAAAATGTTCACAAGAATCATAAACCGCTAAGTATTGACATTTTGATGTTAACTCGGAGGACAAAGAATGAATCCAACTGTATTTACGTACTGTAATGCTTGGAATGTTAAGTAGGAACCAAACACGAATGCATACTTCTTTTGTCGCAAAAGGTTGGAGATCGATGTCCATAATTGCAACATCTTTTTCGAAAGTTTTGAAGGGAAAATTGACTAGTTTACCCTTTTAGCAAAGGCAAAATGCATCAACATATAACGAAGTTTGCCTTTGTTACTCTTAAGTGTAATAATGAACCTTTTCTTTCTCAATTAATGATTACGCCCCTGGTGGACCAAAGGCTCCTTGGCTTTGAGGGTTGGGGAGGAAGTATTTGTACATGGCCTTTCCCTTGCAATTTGCAAAGTGATTTTTTTTGTGAACTGAACCCATAACCTTCTAGTTAGAAAGGAGCAACCTTAACAGTTGCTCCATGGCTGACCCCTTTAGAAATGAGGATGGTTCAGATTTCCTCAATTAGCTTGTGGTGTGCAAATTGTATTTGTTAAAAAGACATCTGTATGAACCCTTGTAAGAATCTAACAATACTACATCCTTCGATAAATCAATGAAAAAGTTCTTAAAAAGTTAGCAAAGAAAGAACACAAAACAAACAAGGATAAGAAAGAGTTATCATAGTAATAGTGTACCTCCGAAAATCAGGGGGCATTTCACAGGTGAATCTACACAATATTTATTCAATTCGCTAACCAAATCAGCTACTTGCATGTGTTGTTCCCTTGTCAGTGTAACTCCTCGATCTGTTTGCATAACCTAATTTAGGTATACATACAACTAAGTTCACCATGTTATTGAGATATACTAATAAACCACATTAAAGTAGCTCAAATTACAGAAGCATGATTAAATATTGGTCACCATAGAAGGCTCAGAGTATTTGCAAATGCATGAAAATTAGACAACCAACTTAACTGGCAGATAAAAGCCAGGGCTTGGGGCTCCTCTCTGTAGGTTGCCAATTCAGGGTTCTACACCGATCTTTATATAGCATCCTCAAATCAGTTGACATTCTTTCACACCATGCAGGATGTTTACTCATCTTCTCCAGACTAGTAGCTCCTATGTTACCATGTCTTGTTTACATCCTATTTTATCCACCTTTTATACTTGTTTATTTATTCTTGAAAGTCGAAAGATAACATGTATTCCATCCAATCCAAACAAGCCCTAAAGATATCACCAACCCCTTTCCACTAGTTTTAAACCTATTGATGACACTCACATGCATAAACTGTCAAAAATGATCCATAGATAGTAGACTCAAGTGTGCCGGAACCTTCGGAATTGGCATGGAGATGGGCATACTACCATTTTCAAGACTTTGAGGAGTCAAGTTCTTTGAGTATTTAACAATATCATTTACTACACAAGTTTTTTGTGTTCTTGAAATAAGAACACTCCGGAAAAGTGGGTACTATCATATAAAGGTTACTTGCTTAGGCCATTGCCTTCAGATCATTGATAATTTGATATAATAAGAATGGAATAGATAAGAATGTTGTGTGAATGAATCCAAATGCGACAAGATATTTAAATAGAAAGACAGAGATTCGGTGTTCAACTCTATCTAGACACTTTTTTTGAATTCTTATATCAATCTGTTTTCCGCGACTCCCAAACCAAGAAAAAGAACTTGTTCGACAGCGTAATACTTGCTTCTTTTGACATTCTTTTGATTTGACCAGTAAACACATTTTATGATGTAATCTTTCCAATCTGTTGACTTTGAAGTCTCTGTAAAAAACTTCAAAAAACCACTCATTTATCAAAATTAGACATTATATACACTTCCTAAATCCTTGGATTATGAACCCTTGCATTGGAAGAATCCACTAGGAGGGGGGGGGGTCCATAACATAGTCTTTTCCAATGCAATAAATTTAGTGTAGTGTCTTTTTAGATTAGTTGGAAATATAGAAGACTCCACTAAATCTGGATCGTTCAAAACCCTTTTAAAACTGTCATTTAGAAAAGTTTTCGTACATACGCCTCTAAAAATGGATAAAAGTCAATGATTTCCAAATTCACACATTGCTGAAATTGTGCAGGCAACACGATTTTGCCTCAGATTGTAAACTTACATCCTTTCATCAGTTTAATGAAAAAGGTGATTCGCATCTACAAAAACCTTTCAGTTATTCTGTTTTTTATTCGAATCATTTCATGCATAGTACCTCAACATATTTTAGGATTAGGAGAAGCATTTGTAATTGTTACAGATTCATACTTAAGAAATATATTTGGGATTGTGCTTCGTCACTATTACAATAATATGTGATACTATGAATTGGATTTGTGATTTGTCCTGTACACTTGTACATTCTATTTGGAAGCTTGTTAAATATTAGCATATCAAAAGAGATTTACTATTTTCTACATTTGCAACTATAAGAATGTTTCTATCTAGAATTTCACTAGGTTGACTAAGATTTGGAGTCCCGTAACTGGCATATGATTTGATTTAAGTGATTTTGAAGGCTTGTCACCATCATATGAATATGGTGAGTGTCTGAGTGATCATGTTTGATAAAAGAATTAGCACATATTTTGGAACAATATAATGATTCAGAGTTCCAAGAGTATATTCTTGTGTTTCAGAAAAAGAATATATTTTCGAACTCTTGATCATTACAGAAATATGAAACTCCAGCTTTAAGATTTTGAGTAGCTAATCTCCACTAAATCTAATATATTAAAAAACAAGAACAAAAACCTGGAAACATGTTAAAGGAAAGATAAAAACGATGATACAATTGAATGAAGAAGAAAATGAAATAAAACCTTCGACAAAATGGAGGCCGCAAGTTCATCCGGAGGGAGTTGCGATGACGACGACGATACCTTCTGCACCGGAGATGACACCGAAGCACTGATGGATCTGTAATTGCGATCTAGACGGTGAAAAATTCCAAGGCATTGCCGTCTAGGGTTTAGTGGTACTAAATTTTGACGACTTGAAAGTCGAATAACAGATAGCTCAGTGTTAACAGATGAAAAGGAAACTACCGAGAAAGAAGAAGAAGCCATTGCTGATTGAGTAACAGATTGTGGAGACCAACAACAATGGCGAATTGGCGATGAATGTACAGGTTGGTTGAAGATGTGGTGGTGGTGGAACCACGACCATCGTTGCTTATCAGATATGCGGCCAATGAGAGGCTGAGATTAGGGGTTAACAAAAAACCGTAAACCCGCGAAACCCGCCCAACCCAACCTGCTAACAACCCAATTAAACTCAACCCGTCTACCCGTCAAACCGTCCACCTGCCAAACCGCTAACCCGCCAATTAGGAGGGTTGAAATTGGGTTAAGGTTAGCTCAACCCGCCGCTAACATATAATTTTTATAAAATTATATATGTATATATATATGGTTATTATGTGTATATATATATATATATATATATTAATAATGTATAAATTTTATATAATTTTTATTGATATTATATTTTGTTTCATTTTAACTAAACGTATAGGTTACCAGAAGAGATTCACGATCAAAGAATGATGACAAATAATCTAATTAATAAGGAAAATAATTGATTTTTTTTTTGCAGCAACAACAAATTGATATGTTGGAAAATATTAATGATATTGATAGATATTTGATAGACGAATCCATCAATTTATGACGCTTTTAAAGAGTTACATTAGAAAAATGTCTTATCTAAAAGAGTTCCAATATGTTTATATGATGGTTTTGGACGTCTTAACAAATTCTATGATGCTTTTAAAATAAAGTGTCATATTAGTTATTTTATGCAACACGACTTGAAAAAATGTCATATGAGCATAGATGTCCTATAAATAGATGAGTTTACGGGACACTTCTCAAAATGTTTCTATAAAATGACTAATACGACATTATATTTAAAGATCATTCTAAAACACTTGTTGAAACGTCAAAAAATGTCCTATAAACCTATTGCAACATTTTTAGATAGGACGCTTTATAGTATGGTTTATAAACTTAAGATTTATGAATTATTTCATTCGTCAAATTATGTAACTTCTAACCCGCCAACCCAACCCAACMCGCCTCAACCCGCAAGGGTTGGGTTGGGTTGGGTTATACTTTTGAATGGGTTGGGTTTGTGTTGAGATTTTCCAAACCGCCATAATTGGGTTGGGTTGTAGAATTGTTGTAAACCGCCCAACCCAACCCGCGTTCACCCCTAGCTGAGATGGAGAATGAAATCTCAATCATGGATTTAGTCCCGTTTGGCAGTTGCTGAATGGTTTGGTGCAAAATGGCTAAGTGATCAGAATGATTAAGAGGGTCAGAATGGTTAAGTACAGAATGAAATAATGTTGTTTGGTAACTGTTTTCTGAATACAAGTAAAAATTACCATTTTAACCCTCTTTGTTTTTTTTAGTGATCATCCAGTTTCATTATGGTTTACCTAATGACTAAAAATTGAAGAAAGAAAACCTAATTGAAGAAAGAAAACCTAATCGAAGCTGTGCTACTGTTAAGGGACTAGCGACCATCGAAGCTGTGGAAGGTCGCCGGCGATGGAAGCTGTGGAGTCTCACAGGCTATCACCGATCGAGCGACAACCAAAGACGGGGACGAAGATGGTGGAGGCTATCGGAGACGGAAGCTGTGGAAGCTGTGGAGTCTCACAATCGAAGATACCATGGGACGATTCCCGTGTTCCAACAACGTTTCCGAGCAGATAGTGGTGGAATCGGTGAAGGCGACGGCTGGAAGGAGAGGAGATGGGAAGGCGACGTGAACTCAGTGAAGGCGACGGCTGGAAGGAGAGGAGATGGGAAGGCGACGTGAACTCAGTGAAGGCGACGGCTGGAAGGAGAGGAGATGGGAAGGCGACGTGTGAGGAAGGAGAGGGTGGGGGGAGGAGCTGTGAGCGACGTGTGAGGAAGGAGAGGGTAAAATTGGAAAAAGAACGATCTGAATGGTTGAGTGAGGTAGTAGATGCAAAATGGTTAAGAGGTTATTGTAACCATTAAGAGAGTTGTTTTTTTTTGCCAAACAGACCTAACCTCTTACCGATTAAGAGGTTGGCTCTTAATGTAACCATTAAGAGCCAAACAAATGCCGCCATGTCATAGCTTGATAAATAGATTTCATTTCGACCCCCAAAGTTACACAAAATATCAAAATGACCATAATTGAATACCAATATACTCGTACAATACAGCGAGATAAATCTCGATTTTAATATTTAATTTTTATTTTTTCTTTATATCAATATGATACAATTTTATGTGGTTTTGAGAAAACGGTAATGTTTTATTTTTGAATTAAAATATAAATTTAAAAATAACATAAAAATTTATAAATAAAAAAAATCGATAATAGTATCAAATTAACTATTTAATAGTTCTTGTTTTTCTTCTAACTTTTTTAATCTAATTTTTTATTATAATTTAATGTAAATTTAATAACAGAGTAATTTATTTTTTGTTTAATAATATACTTTTTTATAAAGTGTATAATTTAACATTCTACTATAACTGAATAACTATCTTAATTAGATTTTAAATTTTATATATTCAAAATGAATGTTTATCATGTATTTGATTATGTTTATCAATAATTAGTTATACGGATTTAAAAATAGAGCTTTAATAAGTTGTACTTACATACAATTACTTGTAATTTTATATTTTAAATAATATACATTAATAAACAGTACTTCATACATAAAAAATGATTTTAAAAGTTTTTGTCAAATGTTTTATAATATAATATAGATTACAGGAGTGATTGAATTTATCTGTTTCATGGTTTTTATGTAAAATATTATCAAACTGAAACATATGGAATTGAATTTGTGATGGATAATCAGTTCAGATTGAAAAACCAACAAAACAACTACATTTGTTTAGCTTTTAGATTTTCAAAATCTGGAATCAGAATGAAAACCAATTTTTTTTCAAATTAAAAAAAAAAAAACGAAATGGTGTTTTTTGTTTAGATACCTTGTATTAAAAATGTATGAGTTTGTATTCTGTTAATGCTTCAATCTGGGACTGAATCGGTTACAGACCATTAACAAACCAGTATTAACCTTGTTCAAGTAAAACCCAAATTCTGGTTCCATTATCTTTGATATTTTGGTTTCACGTCAGTCTGATTCAATCCTATCAAACAATTCCATTATGGTATGATTGAGTTCGATTCCAATGGTCAAATTTCAACTTATTTATGTCAGTCATATTCTATCATTAATAAATTGAAACTGGTAAAATTAAAGAATTTAACCAATAAATGTTTTTGGATCAAATGTGTAATAAGTCGTTCAAACTATACTAAACTGTTCACAGTATCTTAAATTTTTCTTAAATAAAACAGGATCATAATACTGATAAAAAATTATAATTATGTTTAATATCAGTTATTTGTAAAAAGGACAAATAGATAGTTCTATTAAAAATGGGGTGGAAACAATTTATCGTTACAGAAATAGGAGAACCAAAACAATAGTTGTTTATAAGTGAACTGAAAATTGTTGATTTCAGTTAAATTTAAGATAATTGGCAAAAAAAAAAAATTGTCTTTTAATGATTCTAAAACCCTCTGAATAATTTTGAATTTTTCATCACTTTAATTTCATTGTAAACGATTAACAAACAATTATATTTTATTTTATATTATATTATAAAAGAAAAAGATCATTATGATCAATTAATTCAATTTTTAACGAACCTAAAGTGTGTGTGGGTGGGCACATTGACCAGAGTTTCTGACCATTCTCGTGCTTACACGTGGCTAATCAGGACTCTTCCGTTGCTACTATTCTTATCCAACTACAACCACAGGCTCGCTCAGTCAACCCCCCAGAGCAAACCCCCAAATGATCATTCCGTCACTAAACTTACCATAGAATTTATTGATCAAATTCCTCAATTTTGCATTCAATTCCTTCTTCTAGGGCTCTTTTTTTCTTCAATTTTGAATCATCGGATCACGATTCATGGAAATGACTAGCACTAGTTATCATATCCATAAACCATTTCTGAATTCCAGTTGTTATACGGCTGTTGGTGTGTCTACAACTCACATAAGCCGTTTTCCTGTTGTTTTTAGTAATCGGAGCCCGGGAAAGAAGAAGGTTTTGAAGACTGTGAAGGCGGTAGCGGCGGCATCGACGGGTCGTGGCGGTGCTGCAGTGAACGGAGGTAGCCGGAGTAGAGAGGAATTGTCATTGCTGTCAAAGCCTTCTACTAGTAGCAGTGCTTTAGAACAGTTAGATATTGAGCGTGGAGTTTGTATCCCTTTTCGAAAGTACACCCCTGATACTGTGAGTATACATACACCTTTTCAGTCTGGATTTGTTAGACAAGTTATTATTAACGTACATCCTCTTGGATCAATGGTAATTCTTAATTCGTTTTGAATTATATGAGGATGACTTTTGTGTTTGTGGTGAAGGTTAGGAGTAAGGTGTTGGAGTCACAAGGTGCGATTTTGTCACTGGTTGGCAGAGGAATTGAGATTGTTTGGAAGTTGGGTTTCTACTGGACTAGGTTGGTGTATGATTACTTAGTTGGTCGTGATGAAGAAGTTGTTCCTTTTCGTGCTCGGCAGCTCAGGAATTTATTATGTGACCTGGGCCCTTCTTTCATTAAAGCTGGCCAGGTTTGCCACCTTTTGCTAGCTTCTAATTTCTTATTCAGTTGTTTGAACCGATAGTTTGTATTCTTTTTTTGCTTTACTATATATCTTCATCCGTTCACATTAAATTTTAGTGGGTTGCTACTATTTATTTTCATGAGCAAGACTACTTGAATCAGTCTTAACGATGCCCTAAAAGGACGAAATCAACCCAGGTTCGAATCCTGCCATCTATATATACGTTTGTGGCCACAGGGAGATCTACCTCAGGGTTGTGGGCAAAGCCTACAATCGCAATTTGCCATGGGATTAGTCTACGCGAAGCCAGGGATCACCCATTTCCAAAAAAAATGGAAAGGGGATTTGATCACTGATAGCATGGTTATGTCATATAAGCGATTCTAGGTACAACCAACATGAATAGAGTGAAAGAAATTGTTTTAAAGTGTCTTGCAATACAACTATTATGGTCTTGTTTCAGCCAAATGAATAAATTTATGTTTTCACTTTTGCTTTAAGGACAAATAATTATGCTAGACATCATATCAGCCACCAGTTCTTAACATACAATAACATTATCCTTTCTTACAAGGGACATAACAAAGATAAATTATGATTTTTTAAATGGAGACTCAGGTAATTGAATGATTGCCTACATAGCTTAGCTTCTTCCAGAGAAGTATCTTTCCTGGCAACGTGATGATAGATAAATCACATGTCAAATATTTGACATCAACTGTAGCTTATAGAAGCCACCGAGAATGCTTGAGCTCATCAAACAAACTTGCACACGAGTGTTCCTATTAAATCTCCTCTGGAAATTGACCACACTATGCTTTTCCGATGTAGTGATGAAACTTCGTGTATGCTATCTTTGTTCTTAGCGGGGCTAGTATTACAATAGAATCATACATAAAAATGTAATCCTAAACCTTGACAAAAAGTTTAGAGATGTAGGACCAACCCTAGAAAGTGAAGCCTCTAATAACATAGTGGGTTTCTTGGCCCACAAATATCATGATAACCATTTATATACCATCCAGGAAGAAGTTCAATCCACGGGTAAGAACTTCTTCAAAATTTACTTGGTCCATAATGGCCAATTACAATTGGATTGGGTCAAACTTAATATTAAATGGGCATATTTACCAGGCCACAGCCACACGAATCTGCTGCTATGCTTCTTGTAACTAGATTTTAGCTTGGCACCTTATGGTTTTTGTCAATTTGCCTCCGTAAGGTGTTGTTACTTCACAGTATGATTTTTCTTTTCTATTCTCAAGATGCATCTGTTTTTTGTTTCTTTTGACGCATTTACACTTTTGTAACTTTTTATGCAGGTTCTTGCAAACAGGCCTGATATTATTAGGGAAGATTATATGAATGAACTTTGCATTCTTCAAGATGACGTTCCTTCTTTTCCCAATCAGGTAATGAGCTAATAAATATGGTCTGTGCAACACAACCGTTTTCTCTTATCCCATATTGGTTTATTTTTCCTTTAAGGTGTGAGTGGTTAACAATGCTTTAGGTTGCTTTCAACATTATAGAAGAGGAGTTGGGTCAACCTCTAGAAGCTGTTTTCAGCAAAATTTCATCAGAGACCATAGCAGCTGCAAGTTTGGGTCAAGTTTACAGGGCTACTCTACGTGCATCAGGAGAGGATGTTGCTATAAAGGTTAAAAATGCTAATCTGGCATTTTGTGCGATTTAGTTGAATCTTTCCCATTTTTTTAGATCTTGAAACTCAACAATTTGTTCAACTGTTTTAAAAGATTACAGTATCAATTTGCAAGAAACCTTTATTAGGAGGGTGAATATACTTGAGTCCATCAAGGACACTGAAGTCTGCAATACTGTTTGTTCCAGGACCATAGGATACGTTCTTCTTTCTGAAATGGATAATAAATAATTTCTGTTACTTTTTGCAGGTCCAAAGGCCTGAAATAGAGCCTATAATATACCGGGATCTTTTCCTTTTCCGAACACTGGCTTCTTTCCTGAATGGAATCAGTCTACAGAAGCTGGGTTGCAATGCAGAGCTTATAGTTGATGAATTTGGTGAGAAGCTTCTGGAGGAGCTTGATTATACATTGGTAGTATTCAGATATAATCTTTTCTCTGAAAGAAAAATACTATTGTATGACTAAAGCACCGAGAGAGCTCATTTTACATGTTGGTATTAATTTCTTAATAACTGAAATTCTTTGGTTTTACAATAATCAGGAAGCTCGCAATATTGAAGATTTTCTTGAGAACTTCAAAGGCGATCCTACTGTTAAAATACCCAGGGCTTACAGGCAGCTCTCTGGTTCACGTGTTCTAGTTATGGAATGGATTGATGGAATACGGTGCACTGATCCACAGGTTTGGATGCTATAAACTTTGCTGGAATGGTTACCAGTAGATCATGTTTGATTCCGTTTCTTTCTCCCCTATTCATTTCAGGCCATCAAGGAGGCTGGTATTGATGTAAATGGATTTTTGACCGTTGGTGTTAGTGCTGCATTGCGGCAGTTGCTAGAATTTGGGTTGTTTCATGGAGATCCTCACCCTGGAAATATCTTTGCTATGCGTGATGGCCGTATTGCATATGTGGACTTCGGGAATGTTGCTCAGCTAAGCCAGGTAATTTCTGCATTTCATACCTCCTTTTAATGGAATGTTAACACAAAAAAGAACTTTGTTTTTAAACATACCAAGCTAGATAAGTGAAATGCTAAGACATATCTTTTTCTATTTTGTGAAATATGATCCATTTATCTTAACCTACTTCTAGTGCTTCCTTGGTTTTCTCTTGGTTTTAATGCAGATTTGTTTTTCTTTCTCCGTGTTCAGCAAAATAAACAGATTCTAATCGATGCCGTTGTCCATGCTGTAAATGAAGATTATGCTGAAATGGCAAATGATTTCACAAGACTTGGATTTCTTGCCAGTGGAACAGATGTCTCCCCCATTGTTCCAGCACTGGAAGCAATTTGGCAGAACTCTGGGACAAAAGGATTGGCTGATTTTAATTTTAGAAGTGTTACAGGTAAACTTTGTTGGATTGCGAAAGGGAGGGTGGTGATGCATGTCTTATATACAGCCAGATAGTCTGTTGCCAAGTTCTATTATGAAATAAAATTACCTACTGTGCCATGCATTTCAAGCCACTTGAGCTCTTGTTCTTAAACTATATTACTTGAATTATGAGATTTTAAAAGTTGGGGATATGAGGGCATGGTTATATACGTGTGTGTGTGTGCGCGCAATCTAGAACCAAACCAATAAAAAAGAAGTTAATCTTGTAATTCATACATGAAATATATATAAATAAATGCATCTTGTCTCAAGCCTTATAGTGCTTTTCCCCATTGTGCTTCTATTAATCCAAACTATCTTATAAATACTCATTGTTTTGCTTCACCTCCTTTTTCTTCTCTAACAGCCATAACCTCCAGTTTTACTCGACATTTTTTATCCTAGTTGCCAATTTTATTAATTGTGAACTTTCATTCTCCTGTATTTGAATAAAAGTTAACCAAAATTGAGCCTCCTGTATCCTATATTCTGTATTTCCATATATATATATATATATGTGGTCAACATTCAGAAATTATGTCTGAACCTTTTTATTATCATTTTAATTGATTTCTATCCCTTGTCATATTCTGTTTATATCTTGTGATAAAGAATAATTGAGAACTTAATTCTGATGCAGGAAAATTCAATCAACTTGTTTACCAATATCCAATTCGGATCCCTGAAAGGTTTTCTCTCGTAATTCGTTCTTTATTGACTCAAGAAGGCATCTGTTTCACGCTGAAACCAGATTTTAAATTTCTTGAGGTAAAGATGCTCCTAGTATGTGCCTCTCCATCATGCATTGTGCATTGCTCTAAGGCTTTTTTTTTTCTTTTCATATTGATAGTACTATTCATCCCAAAGTACATGTTACAATGGGTTTCTCACTTAGATTAAATCGTCATCTGGACCAATTGTCAATTCACAATCTGCTCATGTTAGAATACAAATTTCTTTTGCCTTTTAGTGGATATGATAATAATTACTTATCTGAGTGGGTGAAAACTACTGAGTTAGAATGGGTGGTCAACAACTGCCATCTTTAAGGAATAGTAATTTTCTTGCTTTTAGTAATATTTCTGATCTGTAAAAAGGTACTTTATGACACTTGAGGATTAAGAGTATATACTTATTTTGGAAAAGAGTACTAGGTATCCCAAATTATAAACTGAGTAAATATTATTTCATGTAGTACATCATTTTCTGTAAAAATGTTTCTTTTGGTTTATGTATTAATACAAAATCATTTTACTAGGTTGCATACCCATATATTGCAAAGCGCCTTTTGACGGACCCAAACCCTGCTCTTCGAGAACGTCTTGTGCAGGTGAGTTAACTTATATCGTGGAAACTTGCTATTTAAACACTTCTCTTCTATTTTTAAAATCTTGAAGATCATTTATTGTAGCGACCAACTAGTTGTGTTTTTTCATTGTAGTGGTCAACTAGTTTTGTAACTTATTTCTTATTCCAAGATAAAGATGATTCATACATGTATATATATTTAAGCTAGGATGATATGAATCTGTTTAGTTGATGTATTTCATATTTTTCGGTCTTTAGCTATTTTCTTTACGTGTTAGGTTCTGTTCAAAGACGGTCTTTTCCAATGGAAGCGACTTGAAAACTTAATTGTGCTGGCAAAGGAGAACGTGACAAAGATGAGCAGCAATCCTGCATTTCAAGGAAATAACATGTACGTAACTCTCTCTAAATATACACAAACACATGCAAATATACATCTTTTCATCGCTTTTATATCCTTTATGGGAAAACAAACAAATTACACATAAACAGTGTAAGCTAAGTGGATATGGCTTATGAAACTAATAGTTGCATTTTTTGGACATGTGATCAGGCAAAGTTCCAGTGCAGTGCAGGTTCAAAGGAAATTGGACTTAACAGACACCATCAAAGACGGAGCTAGACTTTTCCTGATTGATGAAGGAATTCGTAGGCAACTTCTTCTTGCATTAACGGAAGACTCTAAGCTTCACGTTGAAGAGGTATGCTCAATCTGATGATTATCTTGAATTCCTGTGTAGCAGCCAACTTACGTGATGTGTATTTTGTAGCTCGTTGACGTGTATAGGCTTGTTGAAGACCAAATAGACATACCCTCAGTTGCTTTGGAGGTAGCCAGAGGTATGATTTATAAACATATGATATCTCATCTTACCTAAGTTTTTGTACAGTTTCATTTGTACTTCTTCTTTGGGTAACCGTGGGTGTCCGGGCCGGCTTGCGTGTACCTTTACTAATCCCATGTGGGCCTAAAGATAACAGTCAAGAAAATCGTGAATGGCCCTGGACAAGCCCAAGGCCTAGCCTTTATTTGCGAGTTGAGTTGGCCCTCTGCATTTTCGAAAAATGGATCATAAGATGACGGTTTCCCTTTTTGTGATTAATATGTTCCAGCATGGTTAGCATTATCAGTGAAAAATCTGTTAATAATTATTTAATGGTTTAATTCATAATATTTAATTAGTATATGTAACTAGGTGGAAAGTTCATATGAGAACCATCAAGATTTTGAGAACCGTAAAAACCAGTATATGCATATATGTATATATATATATATATATGCATTCGTTTTTGCATATACTCACTGAAATTGATTTAGTTGAGTTCATGAATCTTTTTTCATCTACTTGCAGACTTGCCTTCAGCTGCCCGGGATTTCATGCTTTCCTGGAGTGCTTCTGTCCTATCTGATAAATGAATCAGGTTTTTGACGTATCCATTTTGCACCCACACGTTCATATCTTTTCTTTTTCGAATTTCACACTAAACCACAGAAAGATCCTATTTGATAACAAAGACACATACGTACAGCTGTATAGAATCAGTTTTATAGGCAGAGAGGAGACCACCACTGGCTATATAATATATACCGGTCAATAGACCCTGTGACTTCAATGTTAGAGGTGATTGTATATAACACAGTAATTGCAGTACTCGAGCTTTATGCAAGTAGTTTTAGTGAACTTCGTCGTTCTTTTTAATTTGTATGTGCGTTTGTGTCTAATATAAACCAAACCCAGTATATTCCACCAGAGGTGGGGTTTGGGTCTAGGGGAGGGTTTGGTATACGTAGACCCGACCTCTACCTCAAATAGTAGAGCGGTCTTCTATTCGAATTGTGAGAAAACCTGAAAAAGATACATGTATCGCTCTAAATGTTTAACCATTGTGCGATTTAATACATATTCGCGGGTGTAGCCTTGCTTCTGATTTCCGAAGCATATATCAAATCGGGGGTGTTTGGGATTACTTATAAAAACAACTTGTTGACTTATTCCGGTGTGCCACTGGTAATAAGCACTTTTGAGTGTTATGATAAACAACTTATACCGGTGCCAAACCGGTAATAAGGAGTTTTTAAAGAAGTTAAACCCTTCTGACTTATAATAAGTTGATAAGTGTTTTTTGTAAAAATGCATAAGTTGTTTCAAATAAGTAATCCCAAACACCCTTAATTTTTTATAATTATATTTCCGTCAAACCAAAAACACCGTCAGGGGCAAAACCTACATTCGTGACATGCCATGAGATTGTGGGATCAACCGTTTCGTGTAATTTAGATGTCGATACTTTAAATATTTTTCTTTACAATTCATCGCGTCACTTAAAATTAGAGTAAAATGCAGATTCTTCATGTGGTTATATGGGAATTATGGATTGGATCCGCAACAAAATTTAAACCACAATGATAATATCTGAATCAATTTGTTTAGGGACTCGACTCATAATTGTGATATAAGTATAGGGACCAAATCTGTAATTTACTATTTTAAATTTATAGGAGAAAAACAAAATACCACTCATACCTAGATGCATTTCTACATACACAATAGAATTAGAATCTTGTGGAATTTTTTGACGGACCTGGTGCATATGGTGGTACGTGTCATCGTATTATTCCTTTGTCGAAGGATAAAAAAAATTAGGTTCGTGAAAGGTACAACCGTATTAATCTGTTGTGTGACACCGTGTGTATTTTGAAACTACAATGAGAACAAGTTTTATTTGGTAGAGTTGGTTTGCAAGGCTTCTATTCCACCCCAGACCCAAGTTCGAATCGTGTTAGTGTCATTTTCTTAGTCAAATGGTGTCACCATTTGAAAAAAAATTCTATATATTTGTTTCTTATAATCAAACGGTGTCACCTTTTGAAAAATTTCCCTTTTTCTTATAGTCAAATAGTGCCGCTATTTGAAAAAATTTATAGGTCCTTCTCTGATGAAAACCTTAATGCATATTAACATGAATCTTATAATGTCTTAATATGGAAAACAATTAAATTTAGCAATACCTTAACGTGAAAAACAATGAACATTAACATATGTTAACAGACCTTAACATATAAAACAATGAATTTAATGTACCTAAACATACATTAACTTACCTTCATCATGAAAATGTTAAGATACATTAAGAGATCATTCGGTTAGTGTTGATGCAGTGGCCGAATGACCGATTAGCCCCTCCTTCGGAACATGCAATGCACACGCCTACAGACGATTCTTGCACCCTCGAGATCAATGACGCACACAGTGTTCCTACTGTTTCTGCCAAATTCGGAATTCCTATTGAAAGCAAGCTCATATACAATATCGTCTAAACTAAAAAAAATTGTTTTATACGTATACTAAAATGAATGGCTTTTTACTCATTTTGTATATACCATTAACAAAACACTTCTATAGAAAAACATATATGTCTTTTTGTATGTTCATTTTTTCTAATTACAAAGTAGTACTACTTATAGCTCTAGCTTCCAACGGTTGTTTACTAAATGCTTACCCGGTAAGCACTTACTGATTATGGCGCCATCCTAACTTACTTTATTGGGTAACATGCTTGCCAACCAAAATGAATTTTTGGTAAATATCTTTTACCCGGTACCCACTTGTAAGAGTTTTTTTTTTCCATAACTTACAGGGTAAGATTCTCCTTGCTATGGGTTTTTGTCATGCTCATCTCGAAGGTAAGATTCTCATTTGACCCGGTAAACTTTTAGTAAACGGGCCCTAAATTTTCAGCTCCCAAGTCCCAATTAGCTTTTCAATTGATTTTGCCAAACAGATTCCAAATTATAGTTGAATAGTTCATGAGATTGCTCGAGGTGTCTAACACTCTTACAAAGGCGTCTGTTAGAGGGGTAGGAGAGGTCAAAATGATGAAGTTACTAACCAAAGTCATGTTTGGTAGTAGTTTAATAGGCTTTATGAAACTCGTAACTTATTGGTTAGTATGGTTGTTTGATAGTGACTTAATGATTTAGAAAGTAGTTTATTCAGTAAGCTTCGAAGGGAGAGCTTTATATAGAAAGCCAAGTCTTTTCCAAAACACGTCTCATCCAATTAATCATATTTTCATTTAAACTTTATCATAATTTGATTAATTAATCTAATTTATTAAATATTCAAAATAAAATAAAAATATTTGTCGTAACATAATTCATCATTCAAAAACTTCTTTCCATACACGATTAAAATGATATCAATATTAAATATTAAAAAAAAATACATAAACATCATGTGATAATTAGAAAGAACCCAGATACGATTTCACAAATTTTAGGTACGACAATTTAATGCCTTTACATGATGCTTATTTAGGGACTCTTTGGCTGTTGCTAAATGACTTAGTGCAGAATTATTAAGTGGTCAGAATGATTAACAGGCTCTGATGATATAATGCAAAATAAAATATAATTATTTGATAATTGTTTACAATGAAATTAGGACACTGAATGGTTAAGGGATGCTTATGATACAAAATCATTCAGAGGGTTTTAGAACCATTAAGAATCAGATTTTTTTTTGCCAAACAAGATTAAAACAATTCAAATAAACGAATATGTTAAAAGGAAATATTTTTGCATTGAAGAAAGTCGTTTTTGGACCAGTAAGGACCGAAGATTAATCCAAAAAAGGACTAATCAGTTACGAGACCCGTTTTAGTCCTAAATTTGGAACTTCGGACCGGTCCTTAATCCCATTCTACAAGCACTCATAACTTGTTATTAATTTAAACTCATCAGCACAAGAGTCAGAAGCAGCTACAATGTTTGAGTTGCATTACATATTACAATTCTACTTAACAGTATGCTACTGAATTACACATGATCAGATAGTAGATTAGTTTAAATACAAGTACATAAACCCTAGCCTAAAACTTAACAAAATCCCCTGTTTCTGCACTTGATCCCCACAATTAGACTACAAACAATACATTAAGATTTACGTCCGTTAATTCTGAATAAATAAACCCTAAAAAAGTGGTAGGAAGATTTGTTTAGTTAACTAAGTTACAAGCAATGCCAACATGAATGGGTCATTTGGCCTGACTCCTACCTCTTCTGTTGTATCTCCTGCTTCTTGTCACTGATCGTGTTGTTGGACTATCGGTGGTCTTTTTAGTAGAAGGAATGGTATCATTGGTGTTAGAGCTGCCCTGAGAACCATTCACGTTCACATCCGGCACCTCTCTAGATTCGGTAATCAGATCACAAATCCCTTCATTCACACGGTTCACGTCATCAGACAGCCCAAGGTTTTGTTCGCTGTTTGGATGAACATGGTGATGAGAATGATTAGGGGCAGCATCTTGGTCCTCTGGTATCTGAAGCACAAAAAAGGCAAACGGTTTTTGTGATTTATAGATCATCCTTTGTGACTTACCAAATCCTTCACATTAAAGAACTAGCAAATTTCTGTGACCACTAGATACCTGATTTTGCTCCTCAATTGTCGGAAGGGATGACAAGGCTTCGAAAACATCTCCAGTAGCCCTTGTATCTGAAGACGAAAAAAAACAGAAAATAAAATAAAGAGAGAAAGGACAAGAGATTAACGTAATATTCCCTCCACATCCCAAAATAAATGTATTCTCTCTCTTTTTGGTGAAGTTTTAATTAAAATTCACGTCTCTACAAAGTATTGATGATGTGTTGGCAAAATTCCTTTAGTTTATCACTATCACAAGGATATTTTATATATTAGACAGACAAATGAAAACTCACGACACTATCTTTTTGGCACAAGAGAGAGGGGGGATAAAGTAGAATCATCGGGAAGCATGAGGAAAAGAAACAAACCGGTGAAGCCCAGAGAACCCCCATCTGCAGCCAGGTTCACGGTTTCTTCCTCTGGTTTTGGTGCTTCTAAAGAGAATGGCTCGCTTGGCTTAAATAACCCTACAGCCTTGTCATTTGCCAAAGAACTTGCTGAAAAATCATGTTCTACTGCAAGTTTTGGGGATTGATGTCTGCTTAGCACATCTTCTGTTGCCTTGGAACGCAACCGCCGTACTTCCTCCTGAATGTTCCATGATCCAGCAGAAAGATAATCCCTCTGTGCATTGAACCAAATCAGAATATGTTCATAAATAGCATAACCTCTTATTGTTTCAAGAACATGTTCACTAGCCCATGAGGATCAACCGTCATTAATTAACAGTTGCTTGTTATTTCCCTACTTTTAATTTATGTTGGTCTTTTAGCAGGTTGTATGATGGATTACCGATTTTGAAGTGTGGCGAAGAACCACTTTTACAAGTCCTACTTAGTGGAGAGAGAAGTTAGTTGGCTTCAGTTAACTGCAGATATTATTAATTATAAATAGTTCCTACATTCCAAGATAAGAAAGTCAACTTCGAGATATGCAAGAAAATTACTTTGGGGATAGGTTATACACGATTAAATACAAATAAATTACATTACTAAGCCTATAAACAAGCCAAATAACAAGAAGACCAGCTTGCATTCACTCATTACTAAAGGACCTGTTATTTTTGGGACTTTCCACTGTTAAAGATATCATGCAGATAAGAGGAAAGATCATCATGAAGAGCCATTGGTTCCCAACAATTCAAGAAGTCCTAGTTCTATGGGTGAAACAAGAATATGGGCGTCAACCATAAAAGAAGGGGACACCCACATTAAGGGTACATATCTATAACGATATTCTTTAATTGCCTCTTGATGATACAGATCCAAAAATCTAGCTACAATCTGCTCCATGATTACCAGACACATCATCACCAATTAGCAATGAACTTGACAAAGGTGCCCTGGATTCACCAAGTCCTTGCATAATTCTTTTCGCTAGATATTTCATCTATCCTATGAAGACATTTCTTATACACTGGACCTTGAAGGAGAAAAAAAACGTTTTATAGCAGTTCCGCAGTGCCTAGAATCACAAGAATCCATCAAAAGGAACAGTGTAGAAATAATGATTGCTTAGAAAATTGTTGTTCAATAATCAATAGTTATGATAGCACCTTTGCCAATGAGTAAGAATATGCACCAACTGAAGAATATGGAGTTCCTTTGTTCAACAAATCTGCTGGTAAAGGTGATGGAGTTGGTGGAACACTATGACTTATAGGAGATACCCATGGAGAACGAGCCTGCATATATGATTTGGCCACATCCACCGGTGAGCCTGCTTCACCTTTGGCAATCTAAATAACACAAAGAACTAACATCATGATGCAACAGACTGTGAATGTACTAAAGAAGACCACATGAACAAGCCTTAGGGATAGATAAACATGGAACCAAAAACCTCTGCCTTTTGGTGACACCCATAAATCAGAGCAAGTCATAGCATGGTCCTAGAGAGCTTACTTTTCAAATTCAACGTGACTTGCTGATTGATTAGGGCAAGGTTCCTTAAAAACCTCTCCTTTTTTAAGGTATCCTGAACAGTTCCTGTAGGATGAGTGCCTTTTTCAAGAAAATAGAGAATAGCAGGAGAGTTCAATAAGTTCGATTTTTGACCATATCATAAAAACCCACTTTCCGAAGATCTCCTACTCTTTGGATTTACGGTACAAACACTTATGACCTCCCCCTCTACGCCCTGCGATAATGATTCCTCTGGCATTACAACCTTTACCACAATGATGTTGTCCATAGATCAAACTATAGTCGCAAAGTTTGACACCATTCAACTCCATGCTCTTCCCTATGATTAACATCCTCAACAATCTCTCCACATTCTTTAAAACAGATCACAAACAAAATGTGACTTTAAATACTTCTTTTGTTGGTCATTCTTGAGTCATCTTTAACCTCCCTACCAATACCATTAAAGTTACATTTCACAAAATTTCATTGTATATTTAGCTTAATCTAACACCATTAGATTCCATAATGCTCCTCCAAACCTCCAACTTTGCATTAACACCTTCCCTGGTCGTTTAACACCGTTACTCTGTCTAACACCATGCCTAATGAAGGTAAAACATCCAACTTTGACAAACAACATGCATGCCCCATACATACAAGCTCTCTTATTTTATAAATGACCTCATGCACCTCCTAGCTGGAAATTCACATTGTGTCGCCTTGGCATTCCCTAGTCTATTTCAGTAGCAAAAGATGGAAAGCTACTCAGTTAATCATTAAAGCAAACTTCGACAAATCCGAATGGGCCTTAGTAAGATGCATAAGCAAACTCTAAAAAATTGTAGATAAAAATCATTTCCACATTTTGCACATATTATGCTAATTGATATTTATTGGTAGATGTCATGAGTTTGTATAGCCTCACAAATGGAATTGTTGCATTACTTTGTCAAGGGAGAAAAAGAGAAGTCCTCTCGTTGAAGATTGCAAAATCACATGTTTTATTGTTATTCATTCTATTTATCTATACCCTCTCTCAAAGAAACATGCGCATAATATGGCTTGGGGTTCTCACTATCATCCTCTCTAGTTTTTTTGTATAGTGGAGCACAAGTGTACCACTACACATCCACTAGTAGTTGAAAACATGTTGCACTCTCAATATGCATATGTATAACCTTTAAGAGACAGCGACTTATAAGCTTAGATTCTCAAAGCACTTGCTGGGAGACATGGACACCCAATATTATAAAAGTGGATATTAGGACAGAAGGCATCAAATAGAAGGGAGTGTAAGTGCAATACAAGTTACAAATAAGAAGTTTTATTAAATCAAATAACCAGAAGCTGTAAGGTAGTACTAACATTTGGCGTCACTAGAGCTTTGGAGCCATGGATGCTGTCCAGGTCTGACTTTGAACTCGATCCAACCAAGTTTTGCGTAATCAGTTTTCTTGCTTCCATGATAGCTTGGTTGCAAGTATCTGGATTCTCTGTTTAGGATTATAGAAGTACAACATTATTTATACATATTCAAGAAAGAAAAACAACGGTCAAATTAGAGATATTCTTAGATATAACAAGATTAGTTCTACTGAGAATCTTACTTAATTCAACATCCGTTCCATCTCTCATGGTACATTCAACAACTCGTGAATTGATAATCCCTATTAGTCTATCACACTCTTCCCTGTTAGAAATTGCAAAATACATTCATAAGTACAAAAGTAGGCCTACAGATAAAATAGACATAAGAATTAAGAACATTAAGAACTAAAACGTACATGTGTTAGCCAGTAAAATAAAGGAAGACGATGCAAGTCATTTTTACATATAGTTCCCATAATATGGAATACCAAGTCAAATTTAGGAGGAACATCCCTTAGGTAACGAAGCATTTCAGATTCATATTACCTACCTAGATGGTCATCTATATTCTATTCTCACAATACCTACCTAGATGGTCATCTATATTCTATACTCTGCACATTGTCATCTCTATCCATCAGATAATGTTCATGTCATGTTTGTAGAATCACAAATAATCATTGTCAATCCTGTTTAATTCAAAATGCTCAAGGACCTAGCGTTTGGTACGCAGGCATGATTGGACAGGACTAGACAGGACAAGAGGGTAGAACTGGATAGGACTGAACAGGACAGAACAAGAGTATGTCTAGTGTTTGATACGACTAGGACTGGATGGGACAATACAAGACAAGCTAACCCAAAAGTTATTTGATGATTTTAAATATTATATAATAGTTATAATTAACACAAATAAAGTAAATAATTAAAGAATTTAATTTATAAATATTTGTACACAATTTTCATATAAATGAATACATACATATATAATGGTAACAAATTTGAATGAAAATTTCGATATAATTGATGGTAGTAGTGGTGGTGGTGGAGGTGGTTTTGGTTATGATGGAGGTGGTGGTGGCCAACGGTAGTAGTGGCAATGGCGGTGGTGGTCGGTGGCCGACGGTGTTTTGGAGGTAGAGGCAGTGGTGGTTGGCGGACGACGGTGGTTATAGAGGACATGAAGATGGTAGATTCTGGCAGTGATGGCAATTGACAACGGTGGAGGAGGTAGTTGTGGCTGATGTAGTGAAGATAGTGGTGGTGGTGGTGGTGGTGGTTATAGTGGAGGTGAGGTGGCAATGAATGGTAGTGGCCGATGGTGGTTGTGGAGGTCGTGGAGGAGGTTGTTGCAGTAGAGGAGGAGTTGGAGGTGGCCAACGGTGCTAGTGGTGGTGGCAATGGATGGTGGTGGTCGGTGGCCGATGGTGGTTGTAGAGGTGGCAATGGACAGTGGTGGTCGGTGGTCGACGGTGGTTGTGGAGGTCATGGAGGAGGTTGTTGCGGTATAGGAGGATTTGGAGGTGGCCAACGGTGGTAGTGGTGGTGGTCGGTGGCCGATGGTGGTTCTAAAGGTAGCAATGGATGGTGGTGAAGGAGGTTGTTGTAGTATAGAAGGAGTTGGAGGTGGCGAACAGCTGTAGTGGTGTGGTCGATTATGGTAGCGGTGGCGACGGACTTGGTGGATGGTGGTTGTAGAGGCGACGAAGGATTTTGTTGTAATGGAAGAGAAGGTGGAGGTGGCCGCCGGTGGTGGTGGCGGCGGCCGAAACTAGCGGTGATGACCATTAAAACAAATACCATATTAAGGTTATATATCAAACTAGGGTAGATTAGTAATATTTTAGTTTCTGGCATATTCTTGTCCCATCTTGTTCCACCTATTTTGGTGGAACAAGAAAAAGCCTCTTTTGTCCCATTATGTCTCACCTTGTCCCAGTTCTTGTCCCTGTCCCATGTCACACCAAACATGGAACAGTGAGTTCTCGTTCTGTCCCATGTTGTGCCAAACATGGGCCAGTGAGTTTTGTCCCGTCCTGTCCTGTCCCATCCCATGTACCAAATGCAGCCTTAAAGGTAGCGTTTGGTACGCAAACATAATTGGACAGGACTGAACAGGATTGAACTGGACAGGATAGGACATGACAAGACAAGAGGGTAGGACTGGACTGGACAGGACAAGACTGAACATAACAGGAGTCAAAGCACTCTCCGAGGGCATGGAATGTCTCATTTTTTGGTAAGAATCTCCAGACCAATAGGAAAACATAATAAATAGGGAGTATGTGAAAGATCCATTATTTTCTAGGGGCGAAGAGCCTCACTCCAGTCAGTGAAGACTTGGAGTGAAGCCTTGGGATCAATTTTATGATAGTATTCGACAAATGGGAAAGGTGGATAGACTGTACTGTACTAATGCAAGACTCCTCTCATTCTCAAAGTAGYTGTCTCCGTCCCGCTATTCCTGCTTCTGGAATAGAGTAAGCTTCTCTTCTTTCGCTGCCTCTGCCTCTCCTCTGGTTTAGAACCCCCAAATCCACAATGACAATGATTGCTTCAAGGTCCACCTCTTAATAGAAGACCCGGTCCATCTTCTCTTCTGGTGTTTGGTACGACTAGGACTGGACGAGACAAAACTAGACAAGCTACCCCCAAAATTATTTGATGATTTTAATTATTATATAATAGTTATAATTAACACAAATAAAGTAAATAATTAAAGAATAAATATTTGTACATAATTTTCATATTTGTACCAAATTTGAATGAAAAATTTGATACAATTGATAGTAGTGGTGGTGGTGGAGGTGATTTTGGTTATGGTGGAGGTGGAGGTGGTGGTGGCCGACGGTAGTAGTGGCAACGGACGGTGGTGATCGGTGGCCGACAGTGGTTATGGAGGTAGAGGCAGTGGTGCTTGGTGGACGACGGTGGTTATAGAAGACATGAAGATGGTAGATTGTGGTGGTGGTGGCAGTTGACAATGGTGGAGGAGGTAGTTGTGGTTGATGTAGTGAAGATAGTGGTGGTGATGGTTATGGTGGAAGTGAGGTGGCAATGAATGGTGATGGCCGATGGTAGTCGTGGAGGTCGTGGAGGAGGTTGTTGCAGTAGAGGAGGAGTTGAAGGTGGCGAACGGTGGTAGTGGTGGTCGACTATGGTAGAGGTGGCAATGGACTTGGTGGACAGTGGTTGTGGAGGCGGTGGAGGATGTTGTTGTAGTGGAAGAGGAGGTGGAGGTGGAGGTGGCCATTGGTGACCGTCGGTAGTGGTGGCAGCGGCCGAAACTAGCGGTGATGACCATTAAAACAAATGTCATATTAAAGTTATATATCAAACTAGGTTAGATTAGTAATATTTTAATTTATGTCACATTCTTGTCCCATCTTGTTCCACCTATTTTGGTGGAACAAGAAAAAACCTCTTTTGTCCCATGTTGTCCCACCTTGTCCCTGTCCCATGTCACGCCAAACGTGGAACAGTGAGTTCTTGTTCTGTCCCATGTTGCGCCAAACATGGGACAGTGGGTTTTCTCCCGTTATGTCCTGTCTTGTCCTGTTCCATGTACCAAACGCAGCATAAAAGAAGAATGTAAATCAAATCTAAGCAGCTGAAGACCATATGAGTTCATAAGCATCAACCTTAAATTCTAGCTCACAAAAGTCATTACAAAAGGTAATCTTGATGCCTAACTGATGAAGAAGCCACTGATGAATAGGTGTGTTGTAGGGTAAGAAAAAAAATCTACAACACAAGAAAAATGCCACTTTAAAAAAAAAAAAATAAACCTAGGTAATACAAAGTCATCCATAGAAGTAATAAGATATTTAAAGCTTAGAATTGAATCAACAATGCGAAGTTCCCAAATATCATAATGTACCAACTAATATAGCAATCTGAAGCGACTAGACGATCTAGAGTTAAAAAATGCATGAGTTGAATCAAGCACAAACAAATTTTGTTGGCTTAGTAGTTAGTAGGGTAGAAAAAAACTTGAATGTAATCCCAAGGACCCTTTTGATTCTTTCGTGTTACTTACCTATTTATTCTTCACCATTACCAGTAAAAAGCCGAAAGCAAATAAACGTGGATAAATAGCATGACTTTAACCATGGAATTTCATGCAAGTGCAATAAACTCCATGATAATGTAAAAGAAGACAAGAATAATTGCAGGACACTAAATCAGAGTGCATCAAGTCCTTGAAGAAAAGTAATGGAAGAAAATAAAGAAGAGATGCAACAATTACTACAAGTTCCTTCAATTTCGCAATCAAGAATACCAATGAAATTACAAGTAGGCCAAAACTGACCAATTAAATCAGCATGAAACTACAAATGGGATAAGGAAAACATGATGTTACCTTGAAAAACTTTCGAGCATAAGTAGTTGCTCAACTAAATACAAAATCTCACTCTTCCCCGGCGAACTGCCTTTCTTCTGGTGTCACAAGAATACATATTACTTAAGAAATGTTGCATTCAGAAATTTAGAGCAGAAAAAAAAAAAGAACTGGCACATTAAGTAGCATCATGAATTTCATTGCCTCTAAACAGTGCATGCATGAATGTGCAGAACTGCGGATAATGATCAGTGTTTATCTTTGGGATTTGCAGCAAGTTTTTCTCAAAATGGATAAAGAGAACAGGTCCAGTAATTATGACTAAATTAATATGATGCATTACAACAGCTCTTTGGCAACACGTAATGTTTCATCCTGACTGAGCATATGATTACAGCATTGAAAACATTGGCTGATGTGAAGGTGTAATATCCTTATAATATATTGTCACAGACTCGTACAAAGAGATCATGTTCTTTTTCCCTCGCAGATCATAGTTGAATGCGAACCAACAAATTGATATTCTCTAGATTGAGTATCAATTGACTAGTAAAAATCAACTAATAAGTTTTAACAAGAGCTTGTAAGGATGAAGAACTCTAGATCAAAATAGTCCCTCAATCCTCTGACTGAAACGCAAAGATGCTGAGTCCAATTATTCATACAACCACAAACTCTGGAAGGATAACTGAAGGGATTCTTTTAAGTTTCTCAATAATGTCCACAAGAAACAAGTGCAACCTTGCTGTCATGTAACATTTAGAAGTTCGAGACAAGAAACTATGTGCTTCACCAATATGAAAAACTATGACAGGGATGCATGCATATATTTAGGTGTATTAAGTGTGGTCATATATATTAGGGTTACATGCTACATATCAGTTTCAATCATTTATTAAAAAAATATGCAGTTGTTTCAAGTACTTACTTCACAAGAAAGGTTAGCTTATGATCACAAGTCATACATAATAGCCATGCATTGACGAAGAACTAGAAAATAAGAACTGCATAGTTACCTGATTCAACCCACCTCCCACATCAGAGAGGTTCTCGTTATCTTCATAATCATCTCCTATAATGCCTTCTGTGAAAACAAGTGACCTTTTTTTAAATTATCGGTAACCAACAAGAAAACAGAGAACGCAAATTTAGTTGCTGTTACAAAACAGTAACCCCCCCCCCCTCTCACACACACACAACGAACAGGAGTTCTTGATAAAACTATGTGTCAGTTTTTGTCTGTTAGTGTGTAAGCATCAAGTATCCAGATGTTGCTCAACATTGATTTGAGTCATGAAAATTTCTCTGACAAATACTTGTGGGTGCCAAGTCAAATCAAACAATTTTCAGTGGATAGAGGATTAGGGGGATGCCATACTTAAATGCTACAGTCTGTTTCATGTTACAACAGTAATTCAACATCATCGAAAACGCTAAAAAAACAGAATCCTGTCAAGTGTCAAGTCACCACTAAGACGGCATATCACTCTTCACAGATAGTCACAGAAATTCATCGACTTCTTCCTTCCGCTTTCATTCATTTTCTCTGTTTCCTCTTCAAAATTAATCTTCAATCTAAGCTTCTTCAATACATGTATTTTCTTCTATAAGACGAACCCTCACTCAGCGGTTCATATGACACATTCGTAACTAGCCCTAATCCATATTACTCCCTTTTTACCACAATGAGATTCCAAAAATCACGAAGACTAAATTACATGCTATTGTCATTTCTAACCTTGAAGAACTTGCCAAATTTTACATCAACACGTCCCTTAAGTTGGACCAATTATTAAACGATAATTCAAACTTGCATACTCTCTACCTGAATCAGAATCGCTGTCTGAAGAAGAGGAATGCGAGCCCCAGCCCTTGGGGTTCCAAATTGATGAAAGAAGTTTAGTAGCACCACCAACAACAAATTTAGCAGGGGAAACAAGTCCATTGAACCAATTAGGGCTTTCTGGTTGCAGAGGCGGAGTGGGGCGGTCATATGGAGTCTTTCTGGCGGCAGTTCGCCTACGTTTCACTATTTTTCCCCCGGATCTTCCGCCACCGCCGTCTCCGGCAGCCTGAGAACTGGAAGCCATGGTGGGAAAATGGGTTCGTCGGGGACAAAGGAGGATGAATGGTAATGGTGTCGTGAGTTTGTGGGGGGAAATCGAACAGACAAGAAAATCGAAAGGAATCGGAGTTTGGCAGTTATTGAGAGTTTAGAGTAATTTATACAAATAGTCCCTCAACTTATTAATCTCGTACAAGTACCGTGTCTATAGAAAATATTTTTCACTTTTAGTCCTTAAACACGAGCGAACCTACGCCTATAACGAGCAATTACAAGGCCGTTAATCAGGTCATCGAGTGACCGAGCCAAAAAACTGATGAATTTGTTCTTTTGGTTCACGTTCCAATAACTTTTTCTTCATTTCAGTTCGATGACAACGTTATTTTATTTACTTGTTCATATGGTTTTCGATTTTAGTATTGATTTTATCTCAAACGCTGATTTTGATTTTTCTGTCTTCATTCTCGATTGTGGAACTTGTTTTTAGTTGCAAAATTTTGATGGGTCGAGAAAAATGAAGACGAGCTATCGATCGTGTTTTAACTGTACGGTGTTTAAATCAGTTTGTCTTGTGACTTCTCTGTGTTTTTTCGGTCAAGATAGTGTGGCATTATGGTTTCGTTGGGTGTTGGACAATGGTGGGTGATGGCATGATGGTAGTGCGGGGGCGGGGGCGGGGGCGGTGGCGGTGGCGGTGGCAACGGTAGAAAATGAAGATAATGACGATGATGTTATATTTAATCGGACAAAAATGTCCTTAAGAGATTATGTGCCTTGCAGGTAATTACATATTCAATTGGACAAAAATAACCTTAAAAAGGTAATATGCTTCATATGTGAATATGAAGAAAATGTCATATAACTATTTTCCATAGCTAACAACATACAATTCAATTATAGGTTGAAAAACTTTGCTTTTTGACCAAAATTAATAGAAAAGACAAAAATACCCTTAGGTTATTCTTTTCTTTTCTTTTTAATTAACTTAGATATCCAATCCGCTATACGAGCCGATTAATCTCAAGACGACCACCTGTTTTGCAGATAGTCCGGAGTCATCGGATTTGAACCTCCATGGCTACAAAGAGATTTTTATTTCTCCTTAGATTTGAACTTGGAACCTCCTGGTACTTTTGACCTTTAGAGTCAAGCTCAAACCAATCAATCACCACATTTGTGATTAAAATATTTGTAAAATATTTTAACATGTTGGTCCAACAACCTAGTCTTGAGTATGTTTCTCAGTATGAATATCAGGAAACTTTGGATATACAAGAAAACCTGCAAAGACACTCACATATCTACTCGAAATAACAGTTTAATCTGTTACTGTATTCTATTCAACAAAACGTATAATAGTTTTTCAGAGAGAATATGAATGAGTGAAACAAAATGGAGTGAAAATAAATTAGCATACGAACCAAAACAACTTAAGATCGTTTGACAACTTCAGAAGGTTTCATTTGTAAGTACACATCCATTATACTTTACTAGAAGGGTACTCGCGCAATGCAGCGAGATATATCTTCATTTTAATGTTTTGTTTTATTTTTTTTGTTTTTGTTGAAATAATACGGTTTATGTGATTTTGAGAAAAATAATATTTTTACTTTTGAATAAAAATAAAATTGAATATATAGTAAAAATTTTAAAAAATATATCGATATTAATATCAAATTAAATATTTAAAAGTTTTTATTTTTTTACAATTTCTTTAATTAATTTTTTTTATTATAATTCAATTTAGGTCAAATAGTGAAGTAATTTATTTTTGGCCTAAATTTTTATAGAAAGATAATGATTCTGTTATAACTCAATAATTATTCTAGTTATATTTGGATTTTTGATATTTAAAATTAAATGTTTATCCTATATTTGATTAGGTTTATTTGTAGTTAGTTATACGAATTCAAAAATATAGTTTTAATAAGTTGTACTTATGTATAATTTACTTGTAATCTTAAATTTTAAGTAATGTGCATTAACACACGGTACTTCATGCATAAAGAATATTTTTAAAGAGTTTTTGTCAAATGCTTTATAATATATTATAGATACGTGATAAACAGTGAATAAGAGTGAAACCCTCACAGATGGGAGTATATTCATCGAAACTCAAGAAATACATCATTTTCAAGGTGTAACTTCACAGATGTTAGTACGTTCACGAAACTCAAAAGATATATTGGTTTCGTAGCGTAACCTCACAGATGCAAGTATGTTCATCGAAACTAAAAAGGTATATCGTTTTGAAGGTGTAACCCGCCTTGTGACACATAGTTGCAACCAAGACCCTTAACGATCAAATAAGAACAACTAGATAAATGTTGATATTCATAAACACGTTTGCGGTAATTGCAATTATGTTTACCAAATCCTTTGTCTACACCCTTAAAAGTTAAATTACCGTGTGAATTCCAAATAGTGTGACACAGAAAGAAGTGTACAAATAGAACTGTTTAAAGATACAAGTTCAAAAATGGACCTGATCATCACAAAAAGTAGACTGGAAAAAAGAAGCTTGTTTAAAGATGCGAGTTGAAAAATACACCCGATCAGATAAAAAAAACGAAATTAAATTTATTATGTTTTCAATTAATTCTTGCCCGATCATAAAGAAGAGAATTACATTGGTTTAAACTCGATAACTTGAACAATAAGTCCTATAAGATACCTAGAAGCGCATCGAAATCATTTCAATGATAGTACCAGTTAGAAAATCTCATACTTGAACCTCCATCCAACCATCGTTCCTCAGTTGTGGAAGACCTTTCATTTTGAGTCTATTAAGGGGGTGTTTGGGATCGCTTATTTGAAACAACATATACTTTTCTACAAAAGTCTTTATCAACTTATTATAAGTTAGAATGGTTTAACTTCTTCAAAACCTTCTTATTACCGGTTTGGTACCAGTATAAGCTGTTTATCCAAACACTCAAAAGTGCTTATTATGGTGTCACACTGAAATAAGTCAATAAATTGTTTTTTATAAGCAATCCCAAGCACCCCCTAAATTGGTTGTGGGTGTTTCGTTCAAGCTTTGAACTAATAACTGGAGGTTGAGGACTGTGTAAATAAATAAACCAAAAAGCAGCCACATGTCAAGTGTTCAAATGGGAATTTTTATCTGTCACTTTCGTAGGAGCCTGAAATTCGGAATGGTTTTTTGTTATTTTCAAGACAAGGTAACATGCATATGTTGTTTCATGCGACAATATTTGGGGTTTAATTTTGCAGATGATGCTAAAACTCATGATAGGATCACAAGCCATTTCTTCGAATCTGCAACAGGAAAAAAACATAATGCGTGTAATAGAGTCATTAATTATGGGTGATTAATGCAACTGTTCTATGTCGGATAAATTAGTGGAAAGTTCTTGTTAACAAACTCGAGACAGATGTCTGTTACCCAAAACTATTAGCGCATTATGGATGTAATGGGGGATTCATATAAAAAGACTAAATATCATGAGAACAAGCAGTGAATATGGAGGAGGCTGCAGAGGTGATCTGGGGTCGGGTTTTGGAGGCAGAAAATGTTGCTATTATACTAATGGGAGTTTCAAGAGATCTTGTAGCACAACATGATCAACTCGTTATATTTATAAATCTCGATGGTTTTAATCAAAGAGGAGATATGTTCAGATCAAAACTCAACAATTGCATCAAACTGTTGAAAGATAGAAAATCTCAATAACAATATCACACAGCTTTTTGCAGATAATCTTGAAGTTTCAACTTTGAGGGAAAAGGTGAAATTGCTAGAAGAAAAGGTGATAGAATCCGAATCTAACAGGAAGAATGTGAATGCATCAAAAGAATCAATGCAAGAAAGTGTTAGAGACATGGAGAGCATTATAGAGTCGTAAAAAGAGAATGTGAGCATATAACAATGCACGTATGTGTTACTTGTTGTATATGTAGTCTTTATAATGAGACTTTGTCCCACATAGAAAGGATAATCTTACTTGTATTGTGAGATATATATATATATATATATATATATATATATATATATATATATATATATGAGGAGTGATCAAATGAAAACCACTACAATTTGTAAAAACCGTAAAAACTACTCTTATCCGTCGTTAATCTTATGAAATTTTTTCATGAAATTGTTTCATATAATACTTTTTTTGATAAAGTTGTTTCATATGTGGTTATGAAATTGTTTCATATACTAATTAATGAAATTTTAATGAAACTGTTTCATGTATTTCTCTAAAATTAAAATAATGAAGATAATAATATACATGATTAACACCCTCCACAATAAAAATGGTTAATCAACCTCTCATAATTACAAAAAATGAACAAAATGAAAAATTATGATTGGTTGAATGAGGTTTTCACGGTTTTTACAAATTAAGTGGTTTTTATTTGAACCCACCCCTATATATATATGGTTGGGTTCACGTGAGACCAAGGGTTTTTCGTGAGACCCGTAAGACTAATTTATGTTCATTGATCAAATTTATGAAATAATGATCTAATGGTTGCAAAGTTGCAAGGTGGTAATTTCATAATTAGTGAGAAGTCTCGTGGCGTTTATAAATGTTCAGATCTGACGATTGTAAATCTAATCCAAGGATTGAGAATTGGTCTTACGAGTCTCACGAAAAACCATTGGTCTCACATGATCCCAAATATATATATATATATATATATATATATATATATATATATATATACAGAGAGAGAAGGGTTCAAACAAGAACACCTTCATTTTACAAGAACGCGATAACACCTTTTTACCATAGACAATCATATGTGATACTAAATTAGAGACGCGGACGATTTTCGATGTGATCTTGGTTGCGGGCCAAGGCGTCCTTACACCACTAAGCCCCCTCACAAGTATTATCACATGTGATAAGGGTGTTGTTTATATGGTACTATAATCCATCAAGACAATCACATATGAGCTAAATCATAGACGCAAACAACCTTTGGCACTACCTAAGTCATACAACACGTCGTTCGCACATCACAGGGTCCCCTTACGCGTATTATCACATGTGATAAAGGTGCTCTCACGTTCTCCTAAAATGAAGGTGTTCTAATTTGAACATCCACATATGTATACATATATATATATTTGCTTGTGTGTGCACTCCTCTGTTACCTTGTTTTTTAACATTACTTCCGTAAAACATTCTAACATTTATACAATACAAAAAAACTAAACCAAACAAACCAGTTGAGGAGATCAGGGGTTCAAACTTCACCAAATGTAAGAAAGATGTGTGGGTTTATTTGTTGCGGTTGCCGTATATAAATATTATATACTTCAAAAAAATTGTTTCTAGTAATTCAACAGACTTTTCTTCTACCTTAAAAGCCAAAATGATTGTTTTTTTTTTTAAATTTTAACAAATTTCTATAATACTTTTAAAATGAAGTGTCGTAGTAGCTTTTTACACATTTTTTTATATGACACTTGTTTTTATAAGACATTTTTTCGAATAATGTCATGTAAAAAATAAATAAGATGTTTTTATTTAAGAATTGTCCTAAAATACTTATTAAGACACCAAAAACATCCAATAAACTTATTACAACACCTTTACGTATGATACACAATTATTCGATCCAATAAACTTAAATCATATAAAACAATTAAACAAATATTTTTAACATCCGATAAACCCGATTTTATTGTAATGATCAGTTTGGGATAACCAAAATGTTTGGCAGCCTCTTTTTATTGAATTATGATATTAGGCATATATTGCACATTAATTAACATATATTTAATATAATAATAATACAATAAATTAATTACTACATATTTAATTTTACTAAATATATGCAAAAATAATAATGCACTATTAACAAAGTGAATGAGATATATCATGTTATTAATAGAGTAGATGGAGGCTTGAAATAGTGCAATAACGATGACTATTCACAAACTACGTTTTGTTGTTCGATTTGGCGACTGATTGAAGATGCTGTAAGGTTGGCTTAAGCGGTTAAGCCCTTGTTGTTCGGGATGTTCACTTTGTCTGATGAATTCTTTCTTGTATTAATTCCTTTGTTATTCATTCGCCTTATTGCAAGCAGACACCATCACCAAAAACACGAAAGCTAATTCTTGCATGTAATGAATAGGTTTAGTTCAAAAGAGTTTGATGTCGGGGTTTTGGAGGTCACACGGTCCCAGAATCCGAAAATAATACAAAGTCGTGACATTTACCAACGATAAATGCAGAATAGATAAATTAAATAACTCTTTCACACATATACTCTTATTAAATAAGAGGCGGTGAAGGGTTTAAAATATTTTAAACAACTTTTCAAAGTAACCCCGCAATCTTTCACAGTTATTTAAAAACAATCCCAAACTTTATAACCAATAAATCTGGTTATGACATGGAGAAGAAAAACAAACCTGAATCAAAATGAATAAATTAAGGGATGAAGAGAGTAAAATGGTTACATGTTGTGGATGGATTAGGTGATGGAGAAAGTAAAAAGCCTTCCAGAAAACTAAAGAGTTTGAAGGTTAAAGGTTAATTGAAACGGTTGTAAAATTACCAAAATGACCTGATTGCAGTGAAAAATACAAAATTTTCATATAGGGGCATAAATGTCTTTAATGTAATTAATATTTTAAATATTAAAAAACACTACAAAATTTCTAGCTAATAAAAGGGTGTCACATCATTCTTGGTAGGTTTTCTTTTTGTGTGTGTGTGTATATATATATATATATATATATGTCCATTCATTGGGAGAACTGATTAGTTTGTGCTAACCGTGAGATCTACATGAACCACTCGTTTGAGATATTTAAGGATACTTCTTAAATAAGCTAAAAAGGTGATATAGTAATTTTATTTTTAACAACTAATCAAAATATTTAATTAAATTTTTTATAATAAATATTTAATTAAAATTAGTTACCTAGCATATCAATTACCTAAAATTGTAACACCTCAACTTCCATATTTGCATAAAACATGTACTTTACATAAAGGAAATACAATTTACACCACAAATATCCCACTAGTACAATGATTCAATATATACACAATTTACAACTGAAAAATTCCAAAAGAATATCACTGCACTATCACATGTATGTCAACATGTATCTTCAAAATATAATAGACAACAGGATGATCTTCAATAGGAAGATAAACACATAAGAAAAATAATCACATTTTTCCCTTCCTCTTAATATCCTAAGACCCTACTGTTCCTGCAATGCACATTTAAAACACAAAATAAGGATTAGACCACAAGGTCTAGTGAGAAAATCCTTTATTTGCACTTACAAGGTGAAGATCACCAAAACCTGATAAAAACATCTTTTGCATATAGATAAACATATTTCAACAAAAGTATGCAAATCTGTTTGTTACTCAAATTTATAAAACCAACGGATTCTCACAACACATAAGCACCTTCTCTGAATTATGCATCTATTTACATAACACGAAGTCATAAAACCCCTCTGGCTCAACGGGCCAGAGCTCTTCTGGCTCAACAGGTCAGAGTTCCTCTACCCCTTAAGAACCAGAGCCTTTGTTCTTACCAACCAGAGCCTCTGTTCTTACCAACCAGAGTCTCTATACTTATCCCAATTAAACAAGTCTAATCTCAACCAGAGACCCTCTGGTCCAAAAAGACCAACATTTGATTTTTAAAGAAAAGGATAATAAAACTATAACCAAAACTCCTCTAGTTCTTTACTTTACCTATAAAAGATATTTAAAAAGGATTTCACTTATAAAAGATTTAGTTTTAAAAGACAGAGCTCAGATACAGAACTCAAACGCATAATGCGGACATACCATTTCCATGATTCAGAGCCTCTGGGTCATAAAATCCTGAAAATACTTAGGAATATTTTCCACATGACCAGAGATCCTTTGGTCCATCCTAAGGACCAACCAAAGTTCCTCTGTATCTCAAACTTATTCAGATTTCATAAAAAAAAACATTTGGAATCATGGGCAATTAATGCCTCTGGCTATAAATCGTTTCCCCCTTCTTAATAACATCAATGTTATTATTTCAATAAGAGCAATGCCTCTAAATCATCAAGTCACGGAGAAATGTTGATTTAGAATTATCACGTCTCATGAATATAGTAACAAGAGTTACAATATTAATCACTCCCACAAATGCCACTCTTATATCCATATGTACATCTATCCTTAATATGTCACCCTTATTTCTTCTTCAAGACAAGGTTTCTTACCAGAACAGACTTATGTCACCATGTCTAGAAGAACCTTGTTCTATACCATAACAGACTTATGTCACCACGTTTGGGGGAAACTATTTCTCAAAACAAAGTTTCATACAAGAATAGACTTATGTCATCACGTCTGGAAGAAACATTTCAAAACAAAGTTTCATACCAGAACAGACTTATGTCACCACGTCTAGGAGAAAACATTTCAAAACATAGTTTCATATCAGAACAGACTTATATCACCACGTCTGGGAAAAACATTTCTCAAAACAATATTTCTTTCAAAACAGACTTACGTCACGCACGTCTTAAAAGAAAACATCAGTATCTTTTCTTGATTTACAAAAATATCCTTTTCATAGTATAAAAGTGTTTAAACATCAATTGAGATATACCATCACTGAATAACACAAGTTTTGGTCAAACACCCCCTTCATCGGTTAACCTTATCCGGACAACACTGTCCGGACAACCCTATCCAGACAACACTTAACCGAACAACATTTAGAAATGATCAACATAAACACCGGTCACACCTTGTTCGGATACTCTCTCACTGGACACTCCTATTCGAACAACAGTTGACCCTTTAAACAATAAATTCATACAACATAATGAGCGATGAGTACCTAACTGAACAATTATATGTTCGGTGAAGAGTCCTTATCGGACAACGGTATGTCCGATAAAAAGTCTCATCGGTCAATACTTAAAATTACCCAACCCTTCTCCAACCAAGGCTTCGCCGGTGAGGAGCCTTCATCGAACACTACTTGTCCGATCAAAAGCTTTTCACATGTCAATGAACATAACAAGAACATAAAATTAAACTCATAACACAACAGATTCTTTGGGCTATTAAAACAGTAATAAAATGGGTTCAAAGGTCGTTGTAAGTAATAAAACTCACATTTGCAAGCCAATAGTTTGATTTTGATAGAAGAAGGAAATAGCAGATAAGATCAATTCCACTTGATCCCCAACTTCAGTTTCCAAAACAACAAGCAACACACAAATTCTCTCAACTTACTAAAATTGGCAGAAAAGTTTACCCTTGTCAAACTTCCTCTTTAAATACCCTTTCCTCAAGAGGAAGGCGATGGAAAATTTACATGCATACACATGCATGTACACACCTATTTTAACACCAGATATACTTTCATGCATACTATCCTTCATGCATCCATATATTTTAATGCATACACCTAAAGCATGCATACACATATGCATATTTTCTCACCACTACTTCATGCATGAAAAAATACACACACTCACATATTGGTCTCATGTAAGCATGTATTCACATGATCAATTGAAGCAATTAATCAAATATTCACGTGATCATATAATCAAGTAATCAGATAACAATTACCTCAGGTGCATAACCAGAACCCAGTTATCAAAAATATACATTGTGTTTTAAAGACATTTGTGAATCAAAGTGTATGATAGTGACAACGCTCACAATGTTTAACGTGTATCACAATGTATTTTCTTTGTTTTATAAAAATGTATCATAGTGTGTATTTTCGTTATTTTCATTGATTTACAAAGGGTATCACATTGTGCATCTTGTATGCATATCTAGGTATCACAGTGAATATCGTTTGTAGATATCACAGTGAATATCGTTTGTAGGTATTACAATGTGTATCTTCTGTTCACATAAGGTTCATCAGAATAAGGTTCGTCGAATAAGATTTGTCGGAGAGAGAAAGGAGGAGAGATGAGAGGGGATATTTATAAAATCTCTAAAATGCCCTTAATTAATATTTTAAGTTAAAATTACCAAAATTATTAGTTTCCTAATTTAACCTTTGATTTGTGTTGAGATTGGATCTCACGGTTACCACAAACAAAACACTTCTCATCTGATTATGATACACACACACACACACACACACACACACACACACACATATATATATATATATATATGTATGTATGTATATTTGTAATCGGGTGGAAATGTTTTAAAGTAAAAAAGAAACAAATTAGTTTTATTGTTTCCAACCCTGACGCCATATCAGATCCATACCACCTAATGCTATCGCTCCCATTGTCGCCCCTTGTCGCCCCCTTGTCGTCCGCTGTCCATCACCATATGTCACTGTCATTGTCCCCTGCCATCAATATCCCCATCTTTTTTAAATTCTCTCTCTTTTATGATCTATCTATACACACTCCATTATATTGTTGGAAAAGATGGAGAATCGGAAGATAAAAAAAGGGAACTGATGGAAGGTGCATGACGATGATGAAGAACGGACGACAATGGAGCGGTGAGAGGGAGCGATGTCATTAGGTGTGAGGGGTTTGGATGACATAGTGTTTGAGAACGATAAAACTAATTTATATTATTTAACTGATTACAAATAATTTTTTTGGGTTAAAATGATGTAGGTAATCAATTTCAAATACTTCAATGATTTTATTTATTAAGAAAAATTCGGCAACTTAATCTTTTAAAATAAGAAAGTTCAATGATTTATGTATTAAAAAAATCTAGGGACTAAATCACTGAAAATGGAAGGTTCATTGGGTTTTTTTTGGATTTTTCACATATTACTTTGTTTGTAGTATGTCGTTATGTAACTTTTTGATTGATCAGAATATTTAGGTACCATAAATGAGTGGGTTGCATGAACCGAGTAACGTATAAATACGTTAACGTTCATTTAACATGTAATTTCTTAAAACAACAAATCACAAGTCACAGGCAAATTTTCAGTTATAGATCAGGTGAATTATATTGTTGATATATGTTTTAAATTTGTTCTTTTAATTTTATTCTTAAAACGAATTAAATATGTAGGGACGGTCTTTATTTTATATTTTTGATCTATAAATAAAGACTTATACATAGATTTTGATGGATTTACTTAGGGGTGTAAACGATACGAGACAACTCGTGAACTATTCGAGATTGACTCGGTTAAAGCTCGGTTAACACTTGACTTGGATAGGCTTGAATCAAACTCGAGCTCGATTCAACATAGTAACGAGTCGAGTCAAGCTACCCAATACTTGACTTGAAAAACTCATGAGATACTCGATTATTTTATATATAATTAGTTTTAAAATATAATCAATTTTTATGATAAAATTTGTAAAATATAAATAATAATAATAATAATAATAATAATAATAATAATAATAATAATGTCTTATATTTTTATATATTTAAACAAAATTATGCATTTTTTTATTATAAAAATTAATCAATTTTTTTTATTAAAATCACAATTAAAAAAAGACCAAAAAAACTATAAAAATAGGTTAGTGAAATTGTCCCACATTGGAAAATAGATGGTAAAGGAAAGCAAAAAAAATGTTATAAAAAAGAGGAAGATGAATGAAATTTTTAACTTTGTCTTTTTGATTTGATGATTAAGTTTGAAGTTGATCTCTGTAGTTTTATAAAAACTAAGAAAACATCTTTAAGTTTTAAAATTTATAAGAGAACGACCCTAAAATTTCATAAATTTCAATGAGTAAGTTTGATTCGAGCTTGATTTAAGTTTGAGTTCAAGAAATAATTATCGAGTTTGAGTCAAGCTCTGATTTTTACTACACACGAGTTTTTAAGTTGAGTCCGAACTTGAAAATTGGGTTTCGAATTCGAGATAATTGAGCTCGACTCGCATCATTTACACCTCTAGATTTACCCTTGACCGAAGATCAATTAAAATTCTTGGAAAAGGACAAAAAAGGCATTTTCCGCGTGGAAAACTAACAAAATGGCATTTGTCAATTGAGATTAGGTCTACATTCAATGAATCTAATAACATTTTTAATAAATTCTTTAAAATAAAAAAATTAACAGATTTTTCAAAACTTTCTCTAAAATACAGAAAACAAAAAAAAAAAAAATTGTGAAACAGAGAACTCAAGAAAATGATTACCATGATAGAGAGATAATTTTTTATTATGTTAACACTAAGAGGGTGCTTGGGATTGCTTATTTGAAACAACTTATACTTTTCTACAAAAACACTAATCAACTTATTATAAATCAGAAAAGTTTAACTTCCTCAAAAACTTTTTATTACCAGTTTGATATTAGTATAAATTGTTTATCCAAACACTCAAAAATGCTTATTATCGGTGTCACACCGGAATAAGTTAATAAGTTATTTTTATAATCAATCCCAAACACCCCCTAACAAAAAACCTTGATCTTCAATTTTTATGAGAAATAAATAATATTATTTATTAAATATATGTAATATTTTAATAATATGATTTTAGACTCTTACTTTTAATATTATCTAATTAACAATAACATGTTTAATTTTTAATCCTTTGTTTAAATCACAAGTAATTTCTACTCTTCTTTTTATTGGAAATCATTTTATTTTAAAATATATTTAATAAATTAAAAGTAAAGTTCAATTTTGATAAGGTTGTTATATTTAATCGATGGTGTTAGTGCATCTAAATCTAGTGGGTAAAATGTAATATAAATAATTTTGTAACTTCAACTTTTAAGGGGTGTTTGAGGTTGCTTATAAAAATAACTTATTGATTTATTCCGGTGTAGCACCGATAATAAGCATTTTTGAATGTTTGGATAAATAACTTAAACCAATGCCAAACCGGTAATAAGAAGTTTTTGAAGAAGTTAAACCCTTTTGACTTATAATAAGTTGATAAATGTTTTTATAGAAAAACATAAGTTGTTTCAAATAAGCAATCACAATCACCCCCTTAGTTGGTACAAAAATCATACCTACTTTCAACGGATATCATCCCAAACTTCAAAAACTCGGATTTGATTCATCACCTTTGTCAATTTTCCAACGGTTTTGCTCCATTTGTCTAGGGGTCGTTAACTTTTTTCATTAAATTCAGTTAAATGTAAGGTATTTTAGTCATTCTTACTATTTTCTTAGTTTTATATTAAAATTAAAAAAACATATCATATTTTTTATTTTAAAAAAAGCTAAATTTTTTTCGTTTTACAATTTAAAAATATAATATAAATGAGGGATATTTAAGTAATTCTTGCTATTTTCGTTTTTACAATTTCAAATTTATAATATAATATATTTTTGCAATTTTAATATAATAACTAAGAAAATAGTGAAAATTACTAAAATATCCCTCATTTAACTGTATTTAACAGAAAACATTAACGACCATTAGACAGAGGGAACACTGTTATGAATTGACAAACGCAAGAGGGCAAATCCGAGTTTTTGAAATTTAGTTACGATATTCGTTGAAAATTACAAATGTTAGAGATCGACATTGAACTTTACTCATAAATTAATCACGAGTTAATATCGAAAATAATCATCTTAGAGAGACATCTTACCACAAAATAACCCATTTTTTCATAACTTCAACAAAATAACCACCCGTTAATCACCTCGAAATTCCAATTCCTTTTCCAAAACCTATTTTTTTTACGGTTTTATACTCTTTTCAAAAATAACACAAAACACGAGATTTTTTTAGCCAAAATGACAATTTTCTAAAATTAGAAAAAAGGGGTTTTGCAAAAGGATTTTTTTTTCCAATATATGGTTATTTTTGGAAGTCTTTAAAAATAATTCATTTTATGGTAAATTTTATTTTTGTTATCCCATTTATTATTATTCATAAAATCACTTTTTAAATCAATTAATGTAATTAATGCAAGACGAGAGGTTCAATGTGGACGAGTTATGTCCAGATTCAATGAACCTCCTCAATATATGGATGACATGCATGCACATCATGACCTACGCGTAAATATCATGATCATGGTCAATGGGTCAAATGTAATGGATATTATAAATAATTAAAATACCAAAGTCGCGTATAGTAATAGTTTAATACGAACTTGTTTTTAATTAGGGGGTGTTTGAGATTGCTTATTTGAAATAACTTATGTTTTTCTATAAAAACATTTATCAACTTATTATAAGTCAGAAGGGTTTAACTTCTTTAAACACTCCTTACTATAGGTTTGACACCAGTATAAGTTGTTTATCCAAACACTCAAAAGTGCTTATTACCGGTGTCACACCGGAATAAGTCAATAAGTTGTTTTTATAAGCAATCCCAAACACCCCCTTAATTGAAAGATAATAAATTTTTGATAATTGTATTTGTTTATTTATGGAACATTGATTATTATATCTGATAACTGAAGAACATTAAAATATCTGGAAGCTAGAAATCCTGAGAAGCAAACTGTATAAAAATTAACTGATAAACTCTAAGATTTACCTTTTTTTTTAATTTCATATCCGTATCCATATATTTCGTTCAATTTTTGGATTCTCGGTATCTCACGAGTCACGTCAGAGTATGAATATTCATCCTAGTATCAAATTATATCGACTATAATATGTAGCTTAGTTAGGGAAAGACGAGACGATTTTATTTAAATACAAGATAGGTCCTGAATTCGATCTCAAACTCCTGCTAACTTCAACCGTTTAGTGAGCGAAAAAATGTCCTTTTTATATTAATATCTTTGGAGGGAGGTTTTCATGTGAAATTAAAGTCAATGACAAACAACTTTTTATCTAAATATTATATTATATTATTGAATAATTTATTTAATATTTCTAAAATCTCATAAATTTGAACTTACAAATTATTATGTATAAGGGTGTCCAAAAACCTGACCAACCCGATCAATTCAATCCAATCCAACCCAATGCTAAAATAACCCAACCCGAAGCAACCCGATGTCTAATCAAGTTGTAAAATTGTCAACCCGTAGGTATTGAGTTGATATTGAGTTACTATTATTTGAACTCAACCCAACCCGATGAATCCGATATTCCTTTATTTATTGGATTTAATATGATTGTTGAATTTCTATTAATATATACATTAGACAATTACACTATCATGTATGTTTTTCATATACACATATTTTYAATCTATTCAYWTCTCTATATAACYCATTCGTATATATGTCCAGTAACTGTGAACATATATATGTAAATTGAGAAAATTAACTGAATGTGATATACATAAGAAATATAGATAAATTGTATCAAATGATTGATGATGAAAATGAAATTATGAGTAGAGAAATAACATATTGAAAGTTAGAAGAATATTTTAATGTACCAAAGTATCAACCCGTACGTGTTGGGTTGGATTGAGTTAAGATTTTTCAAACCGCAAATATTAAGTTAGATTGTTCAAATGTCTTTAACCCGACTCATGAGCACTCCTAATTATGTCCCATTATCCAAGCACAAGTTATGCATGTTTCTTGAAATGATGATGATGATACATCATCCCATCATACATGCATGATGCATGCATTTATACTATGAGTTTCACCGAATGGCATATGGTAAATACTTCTATAAATAGTCCCTTTTCTTACATCCATTCTCCCCCACCAACCGGCGAAAACCCAGAAAGAGAGGTGTCATCCCTCTTTCATCCTTGCCGGAACGGAGAGAAAGATATCTCAAAACCCTAGTTTTGCTTCTCTCTGTTTACTTTCTATTTCTCCTCCAAGTCATCTGACGATTGTTCTCATTCTTTCAACTTCAAGCTCGTCAGATTTGTTACAACCGCACATTACACTTCGCTCTTCGATATATGTAAGCAATCAATCGACTTCTTTGTTTTGTAGGTCTTGATTTGTAATGGACTAACGATAACATCGATTTTGTGTTGATTATTTGGTGTATTTTTTATGTGTGTGATGACAAAAAGAGGTTGTAAGAGGAATTAGAACAGATATGTTAGATCCGGTTTGTACTTCAGCTATTTTGGCTTGTTTGCAAAATTATTGAAGTCAATCATGATAGTTGCAAACAATCGTGCGATTTTTCTTAGTGAAAACTCATGAACACAAAGAAATTTCTAATTTACTCTTGAATAATATCGGATTTAATGGGGATTGTTGTTTTGATACGCCCTAATTGGGCGAAAACCTTTAACGTGTTAGACTTTTCTGTTTTATATAGCATTAGACTTTCTGTTAATCTGAAATGGTCGTTTGATGCTTGTTATTGCATTTTATATATGTTGAGATCGAAAAAGTCAAATCTTTTGACTAAAAGTTTGATCAATTTATTGGTATTGTAACTGCAAGTTCATTTATATGAAGTAACATATTGATGAAATGAAGTTAAATTTCCTTTTAGTTTTAGACCTAAATGGGAATGACGCATTACTTCTTTGATGATAACTCCGTATGGGTCATGGGTTTATTCCTTCATGTTCATGAGTTTTCAACACAAAAAGTTACAATATTGTTTGGAACTATCATGATTGACTTCAATAATTGTATATAAAACCCAAATATAGCTTACGTACATACCAAATCTACTCTAATTTCCCTTACACCATCTTTTTGCCAAATTAAGCTGTTTAACGAGCCTAATAATGAGTTCTATTAGCCAAGCGAAGCGAATCTCGTCTTGATTATGAGGTTATGAGAGCTCATATTTTAATTTATTATCTTTTGAATTATCTGTCTGATGTTTTTAAGTATCATCAGCTTGTAGTTTGTGAAGAAGAGTTGAAAATCATGGTTTTCTGGGTGTTTGGCTATGGTTCATTGGTATGGAACCCTGGGTTTGAGTATGATGAAAAAATGATTGGGTACATCAAGAATTACCGCCGTGTGTTTGATCTTGGTAAGAATTTGTCCAAACATATCTTTTTTATTTGAGCATTTAATATTTATATACGAGCAAAACTTACACACTTCTAACCTCTGTTGAGGGTTGAATCCTTTACCTCCAAAAAGGTTGGGATCTACTGGTAACCTGGATACTATTGGGCCTTTGGTCCTCTGGTTTGTCCAACAATTCTTTGTTTCCATTTGTTTGGATGATCTGGTTCTTAAGATCATACCACTTTGTCACAGCATGCATTGATCATAGAGGCACACCTGACCACCCTGCGAGAACTTGCGCACTGGAATACAAGGAAGGAGCTATCTGTGTAAGTAACACCGAATTCGAACTCCTCTTTTGTACGGAAAGCTCTCTACCCTTTGTGGTAGAGGCAATGTTTGCATACATCCTATTTCATAGACAGGTTGAGATGTATGCAGCCCCTCAAAAGTAGAGCGGCTGTTTCCTTGAAGCCTTTCTTTTCTTTTCTTTTCTCTCTGACTGCTAATTCATAACCTGCTATTTCTTTCAGTGGGGCGCTGTTTATTGTGTGAAAGGAGGTGAGGAGAAGGAAAGATTGGCAATGGCGGTATGTTCGGTTTCATTTGTGATAAAGCATATTTACATTTTGAAACCTCTTTCATTATGCATGCTTGCATTTTGGGAACTAAATCAAGAAGTTTCATTTTTATCTTTAGCCAGTTGGGTCCAAGCTGTCTGAGTTTTTTAGCTTTAGGTTGAGCCGTTTAGGCTTGGCTCATGGCTTGCCAAGCTTGAAAAGCTCAGGCTTTGGCTCTGCTTGCCACAAGCTGAAACCTTGGTTTGCCTTGTGTTGGCTTGGTTCCTATAGGGTATATGCTCGAGCCTTTGCTTGGCCTATGTAGGCTTGATTTCTATGGGCTTGTATAAAATCAAAATTATACATGACCTTGGCTTTATAACCTTGAGACAGTTGAAAGTAACTTACGCAAATTGTTTCTTGTTTTCTTTTCAGTATTTAGAGAAAAGAGAATGTGAGTATGATCAGAAGACAACTGTAGACTTTTTCAAGGTGAAGATACATATGAGTTCCATATGTGTATTTTCCCATTTTATTATTCAGATTAATATTCTTTCTTGAGCAAATTAATGATTTTAACACAAAACTAATAATCCCATTTTTATTACCTCTTGATTCAGGAAGGGGAGACAAATGATCCTACTTTATCCGGAGTTATAGTGTAAGCCAATATATATTGTTCTCTATTCCTTCCCCCTTTTGCTCTATTTGGTTACACGTTTACCTCATTTTGTGGTCCCACCAATCTGTTCTACTTGCTTATCATACCACCGGGTGGGATATACGGGGGTTTGTTTGATTTATTTCATTTTATCATTTTATGTGTCTTCTCTTCGTTTCTCAAGTGAATGGGACCCACAATCAGATTGTTATATCTTCTTACTCTATGTATATAGACCCATAAAACAAAGGCTTTGTTTGATTAACTTCATTTTGTGGGTCCTGTCTTCATTTTTTCGGTTAAATGGTACCCACAATCAGATTTTTTCTTTTTAACTCCACAAAACGAAAATGTAAATAACCATAACGTTTTACTTGTTGCAGTTTCACATCTACTCCAGACAAGGAATCAAACAAGTACTATCTTGGGCCTGCACCATTGGAGGATATGGCGAGGTAATGTGTCACCGTTCTGTATTATTCGTCCTCTCTACACTCGTTTTTTAGACCTTTTTGGGTTCTTTTCTCATTATTGTGTACATTTTCAGACAAATTGCCACTGCTTTTGGTCCCTGCGGCAACAACAGAGACTATGTTTTCTTGCTGGAGAAGGCGATGTTTGATATTGGTAAGTTATGAAGTACTTTTAACTTATTAATCCTCTCTTCAAACCAAACCGAATGAACCCCGAATAGAGTTGGGTCTAGGGAGGATATGATGAATACGAATCTTTCCTCTATCCCATGAAGCTATACCAACCGAATGTCAGGGGGTGTTTGGTTCAGGTAGAGGAATGAAAATGAAAATGACAGGGAATGAAAATAGAAATGAATTTTCAGTTTAATCTGGAATGAAAATTTGGGCTTCTGGGCTTTTGAAAGGAATGGACCCATTATATTATAAAAAACCAAACAGTTTCTTTTATTTTCATTCCCATTAATTACTGTTTAATACCTCTTACCAAACACCCCCCAATCTTCGGTTTTGCCCCCATGAGGTTCCTAAATGACTTGTGGCCCACAAAAATTGCAGCAATTTCCGTGATAGGGACGTCATTTTTGCACATATTTCCCATTTGGAAATACTTGATTATTCGTTGTCATCTATTCCTTTTGCCCCCACAAGGTTCCTTGTTTATTATTCTTTATAGATATCTCAGAAAAAAAAAGAAATACTTTACCATTTCTTTTACTTAAAGCTTATTGGCCTTTTCATTCCCTTTACTTAAACCTAAAACTTGCAACAATTTTTATTTCAAGATGTCCAAAAAGAGTAAAATGTCTTTTAGCTAAAGGAGCGGGTTTGGATAAATGTTTCAACTTAAAACGGTATTATTGATATGTTACTGGTTGCTTCCAAATAGGTCATGAAGACGATATGGTCATAGAGTTGGCAAATGAAGTCAGAAAAGTTCTTGGAATCACAGGTCTTGGAATACCAAAAGAGAGCAGTAGCAGATTAAAGGGGCCATCTCATAAGCCAAAATCCCCGATATCGCCTCGTAAGCTGCTTCACCTTCCTGGAGCAATCGCCATGGACACATAAGACAGGCAAAAATACAAGCAATAACTTAGTTTATGCAACTCCACTGAATCGGCTAGCAATAAAAATCATCACATCGAGCTCAATTAAGTTACTTTTTTTTATTCGGTTAACTGAACCCCTTGAAGTTGTTTACATCATGGGTTCATTACTTATATTAGTTTCAATATTTTCTTTTACTCTAGGCTAATAGAATCGGATTACCGGATTCAAGTATAAAGTTCTAACGGGCATACTGCAGTTTAATGCAAGTTTTCATTTAAATATTTGAAGAGTTTTCCTGGTTACTGATCAGAAATGGTTGAGTTTACATGTACATATTTGATGGTTTGGGTTGGTTGATTCCATTTGCAAGCTGTGCCATGGACCATGGTCAATTATCCAAGTGATATAGAATCACCATTGTGGACCACCTACCGGCACCATAGGCTCCAAGCTGTGAATGGACCACCGGCTATATGGAGGTACCATATGGACTGCCTTATTGCCATGGTGGTCGCATGTGGACCGTTGTGGACCACTTAATTGCGATGTCCAAGATGTGGGTGGACCACCTGGTTTTATCGAATTGGAAACAAACGTACTCCACAATTTACCAATCCGTTGAACTAAAAAGACGGTGTTAAAAGTTTTGGTTTGGACCCAAAAAAGTTGGAAACTAAGCGGACCGTCTACTAAACGCTTACCCGGTAAGTACTTACCGGGTAATTTTCCTCACCGGATGAACATGACAAAGGTCAAGAATCTGACCTGGTAAGAGTGATGATAATGATGGAGAGTTTTACCCGGTAAGTGAGGGTGACGACTCTTACCCAGGTAAGCGCTTACTAGGTAAATTGTTGCATAAGATACGTTTTGATGTACTACAATCTTACTCAATAAAATAAATTATAGTGTTGACTCCTAACGTTAAGCACTTACGGGGTAAGCATTTAGGTAAACGATCCCTAAGTGACACCTGGTAAACACTTCCTTGTGTTTAGTAAACGGCTCATAAACGAAATCTATGAATATGAATTTGTTTTTGATATAAATTCAATTTGGCTCTAGAATTGAAGTTTATTTTCGGTTTTTTATTTGACTTTTCAAACTGAACACATATATAACGACTTCTATAGAACACATACAAAATTGTGCCAGAATGTTCAGATAAGGTCACATAGATTGATGTCAAGTAATTGCACGAATCCCTTCTGGTGGCATGAAATGCTCCTTGTGTGACACTGAAAATAAGAGAATAATTCTGGGCCAATCATTTATTTGAATAATGACATGCAATAAAAATTTCTAAAAAAAATCGTCCAAAACTACCTCTTTTTTTCCCGATCTTTCACTCGCTCGTCCCTCTCTCGTGAAAGATTGTCTCTCCGCTCCCGCCGGCTTTTAGTCATGTCTATAGCCAGTTGCTAAGACGATTCCCACTCAAGCATTCTCATTCAACGGTCTATCAATGCTATCTTATTTAGTTCAAAATTCCGTTCTTTCTACTAGTTCTTACGTAAGCAATTTGTAGAAAGTGCTACTCAAAAGTTCGCAAGCAAGGGCATGCCGAACCCCTACCTTTCCTACTAAGTCCAACATGAGGACCCTTTTCTTTTATTGACGTTTGACGATGCAATCCGTCGTCATCAAGCAGTTGCCGACATAGAAGACTAACGACCAAAGGAACGAAGACTCCAAAGCACAGACCGAAGCAGACGTAAGATAAAAAAAAGCACTTGATGCGGGAGAGAAGGTAGAAAGACTAAAGGAAGGGGCACCGTTCCCCATCCACGCACTTTGCTGAGACAAAATCAAGAACGACAAGGTGCTAGCTGCTTAGCCTATTGAATGGGGAGATGCAGACAAGTCATTTGTTGTATACAGATTATATATGGAAATTCATTTATTTCTATAAAGATTATTTAATACATTTAATCATTATTTTTTTATTTTTTATAGTTTTCAATATTTTAAGCATGATTAATTTTTCATTTATTTATTTTTTATTTTTTACAACATTTAAAATAAATGTGATTTAGTTTTTCATTTATAATATTTGTTTTTATTGAATTAGAGTGTTTAATAATTTTTTATAATTTTCGTCAAAAATAATATGTGATGTCCACAATTAATCGGATTTTTTTTAAATCGTTAATTTTCGTTAATGTATCATATGTTCTATTGATTATAATGGAAAAGAAATGTACGTTATCAAGAATATTACGTGTGATATGTGTAAATTACAAATTACATTTTGAAGCATATGTGATCTTATACATTTTAAATGTGTTTTGATATACATCACATGTGATTATGTTTTCATTATTTTTTTTTTCGATTTTTAATTTGAATCATTGTTTTTCAAGCATTAAGTAACTTTTATGTAACTAAATTACTTTTATGCCCTTATTTAGTTATTTTTAGAATCAATTATTTAAGATATTATTCAATGAAAAATATGGTCCATATTCATTATCTTATTTTCTTAAATACGTATCAGTCTTGTATGAACCTGACACTCCTCTCTCTCTCTCTCTCTCTCTATATATATATATAGAGAGAGAGAGAGAGAGAGAACAAATCAAATGAGAACCACAAACATGTTATAAACTCATGAGAACCAATTTTAAAATAATTTTTTACATGATTTTTTCCCATCAAATACTAGAATTTAATATGTTGCTTTAGATATAGTTGTTTCATAATGTGATAGTTTCACAACGTGAATATTTTTTATGTAACTTTTTTGTTTTACCCAGTGAAACACATGTAACTTTTTTATAAGGTGAACACAAATATATGTCAAAAAAATATCTTAAATCATAGTTTTTGATGAAACAAATCATATAAAAAAAATATTTTTATGTTGGTTCTCACGAGTTTATAACCTTTTTCTGATTCTCATTTGAATATCGCCTATATACGAATTTGTGCCTTAATTCAGATGTGGATTATCCCAGTACTAATTACATGTAAACCCAGGGCATTTCTAAGAACGAAATGTAGTATTTGAAAAGTGATTTCCAATACACGACGAAAGAAGTTTATCCAAGTCTATTCTAACTATAAAACCTACATGAGTTATCTATACTATATTATAAAACATTTGACAAAAACTCTTAAAAACAATTTTTTATGCATGAAATACTGTTTATTGATGCATATTACTTAAAATTCAAGATTACAAGTAATTTTGTATAAGTACAACTTATTAAAACTTTATTTTTAAATTCATGTAACTAACTACAGATAAGTATAATCAAATACAAGATAAAGATTCATTTTGAATATAGAAAATCTAAATTATAATTAAGATAATCATTGACTTCTAACAAAATATTTGATTATTATCTTTATAAAAAAATATATTATTAAACAAAAATAAATTACTTTGTTATTAAATCTAAATTAAGAAAAAAACGAGAACTATTAAATAGTTAATTTGATACTAATATCGATTTATTTATTTTTTCAAATTTTTATGTTATCTTCAAATTTATATTTCATTAAAAAATAAAAACATTATCGTATTTTTAAAACCACATAAAATTGTATTATATCGATAGAGACAAAATAAAAACTAAATATTAAAATGGATATTTATCTCGCTTCATTGTGCGAGTACCCTTCTAGTATGATAAACAAATCTAGGTCAAATTTGATTGGTTACTTATTCAGGTGTGTCTCAAACTTTTCTTTAATTTTTCAAAGTTCTGCTTTCTTTCCTCGCAAACCTTTTCTTTATCTGGATTTTTTTATGCTCAGCTGATTTTTTTCCCGCAAGTTGGGAGTCTTTCCAGAAAAATAACTTCCCTACTCTTAAGAGTAGAACGAAGAGTTGCGTATATTATATACCATAGACTCTACCTCTCAATAAGATTTACCGAACACGTTTGGTCTGGTTAAAGATTTTTTTTCAAGCTCTCGGAGTTTGAAATTCTGTATTTGATAAAAATTCTCTTGTAGCCTCATTCTATAATCGATAACGTAAATGTCTTCTATTCCCCTCTCAAAAACATGTTTCCCAAAATAAACATTTTTCAAACTAGAGATGCAAAAGACCCGAGTTTTTTCAGGTCCGTGCCAAGGACTTCCAAACCCGATTTCAGTAAGCAAAAAAAAGGGGTCCAAGTCAAGCTTTGAGGTTGAAAAAGGGTCTGATCTGGCTTTTTTAAACTGGGTTTTTTTGGGCTTAATCGAGTCTTTCGAGGTTTATTTAGGCCGAGCATACCCTCACAGTTTTGGCCTAATCGGGCTTTGAGGCCTGGCCTGGGACCAAGTTTTCAAGCTCACCAGGTGTGTGTTCTTTTTAGACCGGGCTTAAGCCGAGCTTCGTACTTGAACTTTTTTATGGGTCCCTATTTTAAACTATCTATACTATCTTATATCTATACTATATTATAATGCATTTGGCTAAACTCTTAAAAACTCTTAAACTCTTAAACCCGTTCATCCCWATCCGATTTCATCCMATAACTGAATCCGTGTAACTAACTGCAGATAAACACAATCAAATACAGGATAAACATCTTATTTTAAATATAAAAAATCTAAAATATAATTAGAATAATCATT
>NC_037543.1:5674519-5719517 GCF_001531365.2 Cynara cardunculus var. scolymus
AGGAACAGATCAGTGGGTCATCACCAAATCAATAGGTGACCCAACAAGGAGTCTTGATGTCTTCACTTTGTGACGAATGCTCGAGTAGGCATTATAGTTGTCTCGGTGTTGCTAGGGGGGGGGGGTGAATTCTTATGAGTCGGACTCTAGGGATGCAAGAATTGTGGTTTAGATGCTTAAACCCTTATGCATGAGGGTTAAATGTGTTGTGTATCCATGTAGGAAGTTTTAGGTTCCTATTTTTGAATGCTAGTAAGTAGGCACTAAAGATCGAATGGGAACCTTAAGGTTGGAGTGAAACTCGAAGGAATAGGCACTCAAGGCATTTCAGGGCTTGAGGGACACTTATTATAGTGTGCGCTAAAGTAATAAATTTATTGGTCCTGAAAAGTGATGACTTACACAAAAGTGTTTGTAGAAGGGGGGTTGAATACAAACACAATAGATTTTTACTTTTAGTTCTATATGTTGTATTAAAATTATAGATTTGTTATGGAATATAGGAAGGTAAAACATGTGATCCTAAACAATCTGACTATGACAAATTTACTAACACTGAAAGAGTTGGGGAACGAGGTACCCTTTAAGTTGACGTTGATTTTGCCTAAAAAACTATCACAAAGAATTTCTTTCAAAACAGTTGAATAACATTGAGTGACAAGGGAGACCTTTTATAGCCACCATTGAATTAAATGTTACTATCCAACTTTAACGTGTGTCTTCGTTTGATTTCTTGATCCATGAATGCTACTATTATTCATTCCATCCTTTGAATTTTCGTTTGATTTCTTGATCCATGAATGCTACTATTATTCATTCCATCCTTTGAATTTTCGTTTGATTTCTTGATCCATGAATGCTACTATTATTTATTCCAACCTTTGAATTTGATATAGACATTTGTTAACCTATCACATATTTGTGTTTACCAAAGAAACAATAAAATAAGTATGACACTAATAACATAGTGCTTTTGAACTTACTTTGGTTGACATGTTGTGCATATTCTTATACCAAGATGGGACTAAGAGAGTCAGTGAGCCAAACTTGATGGACAAGTTTGTACTTCAAATTTTTGGCTTATCATTAGTAGTATTTGTCAGACTACTAGCTGACTTTTATCTTGTATTGATCTTCTTTTTGGCTAGATGACAAACTAATCCGCTTTGGTGACAATCTTGATCTCACTTCAACTAATTCTCAATTTTGTTTAACGCATTTCGCTCTTGGACCAATACAGATCGTTACAAGACTTTTACAAGTAAAAATCTATCTTTTTCTATTCTAAAATACAAGTTATAGATCGTATTTTTAACTATAGAAATGTTATGAAGGTGCTTTATTGGATACTAAAACACTTGGTATAAATTGTGTTACTTGAATTTTTAAGTTTTAATTGACCTAGAAGAAGTCTTTCAGATTTGTTACTTTTATACAAGTATTGAGTTTTGGTTTCATGTTAAATGAGTATTTTGCTTTATGAATTTCCATCACGAAAATTGGGGGTTTTGAGAAAGGTGTAACTTTTACATTTAATACATTTCATTTTAGAAACTTTGATTTAAATAGCATATTTTGAGTTTTACAGTTTTATATTAAATAATGAAAATTACTTAAATTCACTAAGCGTTAAGCCTAACCTTTTTTATTTGTCAACATGTGCATCAGGTCCCCATTGGGGAATGGTACTAGCATCACTGTGAAGAGTTGAGTGCTAGTTAGAGGCACAATAAGGATTTAATTATTCGGGTACGTCTTCCGTATTTTGAAAATAGCGACTGTTATTGGGTTGTAGTAACACCCGACTTGGCCTAGACTTTGTGTAAGGTCTGATTTGCCACTTTAATGATGTTAAATCTAAATTGGACAGAATCAAATCAAACAAAACAACCAAATATAGGGTGTATAAATCGATAATTATTCAGATGCATCGACGGTAATGAAATCACATTGATAGCCTCTACTCGTGTCCTAGCCTGTCGAAGAGCTAGATTCGCCTCAATTGTTTCTCTCTTTCCTTCAGCTTTTCTCAAAGCAGCTTCCGCTATTTCAAGAGTTTGTGAGTTTCTTGTGGATCAATGTCACCACTTATTTTAGGTAATCAAATACTGATTTACAGAAGAAAAAACATATCCTTTAATTGATTTTTATCAAAAAATTAAAATCAATCATTCTTTCTGATTTGAGGATGCCATATCTTATCCTATAAGCTTACCGGATAAGCGTTTGGTAAACCATTCCTTAGTGTTTGTAAATATTTTTCTCAAAAGATGGTGAACAACGTTTTGAAATTTGGCTGAGAGAGTTTGATTAAGGGTTCTTGAAAATATGTCTAAAAACACAAATTTTGTGGCTAAAATATTCAATCTGTCAAATAGTCTGTGAATAATCGCAAATAACTTTTTCTTTGTCGGATGCGAACGTCAAGAATGAGTAGCTTGCGAACATCCAAATTGAGTCCCCATCTTTTTTAGAAGTATTTCTTACATAAAAGGAAGAGTTTAGGTGAGAAGCGTAATGAAGGATCTTGCCTCTTAATCACATGTAATCACAAACCCACTCATGAATCCCGCTTGATACGGGGATTGATCTAGTGTATCTCGGTGCATCTCATCCTAATGTGCATCCAATGGTGGAGATCTCTTCTTATGTTTTTCACTTTAACTCTCCTTCTCTCCTGAAGCCAACCATTTCCTGAAATGGGTGAGAGATTTTTCTAACTTACTCAAAATCATTTTTAAGCAATCCCAAACACCCCCTAACTCAATAATTCATTATGAATATTAACAATGTGACGTGTTGATTTAACGTCAAATTTTTCACCACATGCTCTCCGTGAAATATTTTTTTGAGACAACCTTGGATACGACAAAGCAACATAGATGTTATAGGAAAAAGGAAATATAACAACAATAAAATAGAGAGAATAAATCTGTAATTCTCATTAATCAAAAACACTTTAAATAAGAACGAATTATAAGTAGATAACTACAAGAGGTATCAGTTCTAATCTATCTCTAATATGTTTATCTCTATCTATGTCGCCATATCATTTTAGATGATAGCACACTAATCCTACAACTCTCCTTTGTGCCGAGTCAAAGAAGTGATCGTGCATAATTGTTGCCTTATTAAAACCTTCAGCCGAAATAAAGAACCGGTGGGAAAAAATAAAAATAGGTTAAAGGAAAGAGTACAATGCACCAACTTATTTGCAATGCATAAACTTTTTCTTTAGTCTAATATTCTCTTAGATTCGTACATTAATCATGATAGTAAGAAAAGTATGATGATATATAAACCGTTGTCTCCCTAAAACCTTACACCAAGGAACAAATCCCACTAGGAAAAATAAAACATTGGGTGAAGAAAAGAGCACAACATACCAATATTACATATATAATATACTCTTCTTTTTGTCTAATACTTCTCCTGATTCATGCAGTAATCAAGTAAGTTTGGATATTCTATGCATTCTGATACTTTCTATATGTTTCTCAAATATGATTTTAGGTAATAATTAGTAAGCAAATATGGTATTTACATTTTCATATATTAATTACAAATAAATATTACTTTTAGATGTCGTATATACCAACACTCGTAAGTTTACAACTTCGTATCACAATACTTGTTACTGGTTAGCAAACACCAACATTTTTTAACTAAAGAAATCAGGTTTAATTATTCTTATGTACACTTAAAAAACGTTATCAAGCATACGAATTGTACCTTGAAAGCAAGATTATCAATCTTAAAGCAAATAAGTTTTATCCGTTCCAATAAAAAAGATATTTGACAAAATTATCAAGTAGTCAGATATTTGTTAGATGTGAGTTGAGATGTATTGCTTTTAAACACTCAAGACTATAAAAACCACAAAAAATGAATCTTATCTTATTAGATTCAAAGGTACAAGACAACAAATTCAAACAAAAGGGTCTTTGGCCTAAAATATGTTTATCCTAATAATATTTTATATTTTTTATATTTAAAATAAAATGTTTTTCTTGTATTTAACTATGTTTTATCATAATAAGTTTTATCCGTTCCAATAGATTTTTTTATAATTTTTCTAAAATCAAAATCTTTAAAAGAAATTACATTTAACTCCAAAGGATTCTCTATTTTTAACAATTATTATATTATTAAAATATTTCATAAATTTATCATCCCAATATACTTTTTTTAAAAAGATCACATAAAATAATAGTAATTCAAATTATGGATTGAAACGAATAAAAAATTAATCTCTCTTCATTCATAAGTTTTAAAGAATTCTCTGAACTTGAAATTTTTACTAAGAATCTCTTGAAACAGAATAGAGAACAAAAACACCATTTTCTCTAGTTTAGAAAATCTCTTGGAAATTTGAAAATTGCCATAAAACCACCTTAATGCACTTCTAATTTCTTGCATGATAAACACATTTACACCACAAATCAAATAAAACCTTAATCCATCTCTAGATCCCCAAGTTGAATGTTTAAACCATATGTGAAGTTACCAGTTAAGCCGCAACATTAACCAAGAGAATGAATCTAACCAAATCAATGTATATCCAAACGTTAACATGGTCCACAAGCTAAAGATCATAAACAGATAAAAATCAAACCAAATCATACAAACTCAGTATCCAGACTATAGCATGGTCCATAAAAACTAAAGACCGTTAACAAAGAAAAAGCAATCAAAACCAAAAGACCCAGTATATTAGCATGGTCCGGAAGGGGTGAGATGCACACGAACCTGACCTCTTCAAAGGGTAGAGCCGATGTTTCCAAAAACTTGTAGGATATTGCCATAAACAGAGATGGCTCTAAATTGACAAAACAAAAGTTGTTACTTCAACCCTGTAATGTGAAATCAGTTACAAGAACAATAAGGTTCCATAAATGTTACTTTGACAATTGGATAAGTTACACACCAATTACAAGACTAAAAAACAGATATACACAATCCAAGAAACCAATTTACAAGAGACCCCCAAACCCGAAAAGAAATCTCCAAACCCACCCCTCATCCATCATAATATCAAACAATATCGTTTTCGTCTGCAAAATGAACAAACTGCAAATCCATCTGTATTTACCCACACGTAACGAAAAGCTGCCCAGTTGCAAGGAACACATTGCTTTTGATCGATTGATTGATTGATTTTAACTATGGCTATGTGACCGTTATCAGTAAACAAGATTCATGTAGACTCATCTTTCTTCGAGACTTCTAGTTGGCGGGGCAGAAGGTTAAGAAAGCTTCCTTGAGTTTGTTGAGAGGAAGTAGAATCTGTTTCTTCTTCTGCAAAATAAAAATAAAAGAACACAGAAATTCAGGTCAAATAAGTAAGATCTGCTGTTTAATCCGAATTGGTTCATTGGTTCATTTTCTGTACTTTCGCTCTTCATGCTTATGAAATCTTTAAGATACAAACATACTCCTTCATCTAGAAAATTGCAGTTATTTCTGTTTTTAGGATGCCGAATGTTAATTGCAATGTTTCTTTCTTTGCCAATTTGTCAAGCTAATACCGCCTATTTGTCCATTGTCATCGCCACAAACTATTTATGGTATTGATTTTGGTCCTCAAGATTCTGCTAATTGAAGGGTATTTTGGACATTTGGCTAATAATCAGACACACAGGTACCAAGTCAAATGTTTCATTAGAATGGTTGACAAAGTACAACTGTAGTTGTCATCAGCAACGCTGTTGTTTATCCGGATCCATTCACTTCTATATATACTTGTGTTTCCCTTGGTTATTTGTGCATTTATTTATCTCACCAGAAAATCAGATATAAACATTCGTTTTTTGAAGCCTCTAAGATGCAAACTCCCACCAAAGAGTCCTTGGCTTAGCGGCATCTGGGTTACCAGTAGAGCCCAACCGCTCAATATGTCAACGGTTCAAACCTCATCAAAGGTGAGGAGTGTGCGTGAGTATTTACCGTATAAAAATATTATGTACTTCCAGAAAAAGATGCAAACTCCCAGAAATTATAGCAAGACAACCCCAAAACATTTCATTATCCCCTCCACCCCATGAAAATTCTCATATTTCCATTCTTTCTTTTGGCAAAATCTCAAGCTCAGTTCACCCAAGTCCCCATTGTCCTCAACAAAAATTGTATGAAATTGAATTTGTTCAACAAGATCTCCTATTTGTTCATGATCGAAGGGACTAATAATCATGCACTTGAATCAAACTACATGTGGAGTCGATTATTAGTTGTTGCACTTGATAAAGTTAGTCTACTAGATACAAAACTGAAACTGTTTTGAACGACCACTTATACAAGTAAATAAGACATACACCAGGAACTTATATATAGCCATAAGTGGAAGTATAGTAAATAGATGGTGCCTGAAAGTGTAATTTTGCAGGTGGTTCTTTTTTTTTTAATTAATCTGGATATCCAACCCGCTACGCGAGCCGCCTAATCCCAGGGCGACCATCCGCTTCGCGGGTAGCCCGGAGTTCAAACCAATGAGGCACCACCCTTGTGGTTGGTTGTTCTATGTTTCATGTTGAGCAAATGTAGTTAAGCCATGCAAATAAACAAACAAATGAAAAAAGTCGTAGCAACTTGATTATGTGGGAACACATTTAATGAAGGAGGAAACAGGATAACTGGTAAAGCTATAATACTCCCTCCATCACAAAATTAAATGCAATAATTTCCAGTTGGGATGACCTAAAATAAAAGCAATATTTCTCTTTTTTGGCAAAGCAACGTTTCAATCAAAAAACTTCCCTACTTGGTCACTAAAAGTCATCAAAAGTATCTATAGCTTGGATTCTGTCCATAAGATTTATTAAATAAAGAAGTATATTAGATATTTAACTATAATTAAATGTTTTTCTTGGCACAGTCGAATTTTGCCTCTATTTTTTGATGAATGGAGTGATATATTATTGGACCGATGGAATCACATATTGAAGATCATCGGGGTTGGGGGTTGAAGAGAATGATCTTACTAAAAAGTGACTTCACTGTCGGCCTTTTAGGCTTTGAACTCTTCTTCTTCAACTCAGCTGAAATAAATTTAAAAAGAACATTTAAATTAAGATCATGTTAATGTATCTTATCAGAATGATTTAACCAAGAATGCTCAAAATCTGACAGGAGTCGAATTTATTACATACGGAATTAAAGATTTGCCACTCCCGATAGTATATAATTCTATTGCCTTATCCTCATGATATACTTTTGAGGATCAAAAGAAGCAACAAAATGCACCATAAAAAAACATGCATGCAAAGAGAGAGCTAGTTACCAATTCCAGGAACTTCATGCTCATTTACGATTTCGAAGTTCTTATATGTGTACCCCATAAAGTTGACATCCTTAGAAGACAGCATCTGCAATCAACAAAAAGAGGACAAACGTATGGAAATTATGACACAGAAGAAAAAAAAGACGATAAATAACTAATAGAATTTGATAATGCTAACAAACTGTAAAAAAATTAATTAGACAAGTACAACAGGCAAAATACTTTCACCAAAGTGAATGGCGGGTTGGTTATTCAATTCATTGATCGAGTCAATAATCATTATACTAGTTTCACAAATCCCATAAAGTTGTACATACATTTCAAGTTCTCGTTAAATACCTTACATCACATGCACAAATATAAAAGACAGAAATTAAGTATTTAGTGAAGTATAAAACAAAATATACTTCTATTAATCAAGAGGATATTCACTACGACTTTAACAAATAGCAATAAGAAAACAAACTTCTCATTCATGAGGCTACTAATAACTTGCAGATCAAAACACTACCAGATAATCCACAAAAAACAACATAAGTAAGGTACAAAATCATGGTAAAATATATAGGATCATTAAATATGAATCTATTCAGCGATACAAGAAAAAAATCACCAGACGGTGACTCGGAAAAGAGTGCAATTGGCTAATGAGATTCTCATTGTCTGCTTTATGAATCACATTATAAGACAAACCGCGAACCATACAACCTTGAAAATTATAGCTGGACATGCAAGTCATTTTGCATGAACCAAACATGACAGAAAGAGAAGGAAGGCGAACAGAAGATACTTGCAATGCAGACACAAGCTACCACAGCTGTTGCTGCTTTGGTGGTTCCACCATTCTTCAAGGGTAGGTACCTTTAAAGCCATTTCTTCCAAATAATATAACATCTATGCTTTTGATTTTAACTTGTAGTTACAGATCTTAACTTTGAGCATTTTGACATATAAATAGAGCTCAACACTAGATTTGTTGCTAATCATCAATAATAAAGTCTGATCGAATACTCAACTAATGAACACCTATAGGCATAAACATAAACTTGGTATAATATAATGTATAGAGCATATTGGTCTAAAAACTCCACGAGTCCATGTTAGGTTTCCATCAACTGTTTCCATTATACCTTAAGAAATATTTTCTTACTATTTTAAGTATTAGAATTTCAACAATGATTGTTCACAAAGTCACTAACCAATAATGGTGACTTTTCCATAAGCAACTGTTTAGTGGTGATTTTCTGAAAGCCACAACTCTAAATTATTTTGGTGACCTTTATTTTCTCTATCTTCCTCCAAACATTATGTATCTGGTCTTTTTGAATACAACAATACAAGTGAGCGTTGCTACCTCTCATCCAATGCAACACATTAGAGATAGATTAATTTTTAGACGTTTTCTGCAGACAGCATTTCCGGTAAAAACATAATTATTCCCGAGTACCTTTGGTAGTGTGCCGATCCTAAATTTTTCAAGCATGTGATTTAAGAGTGGTTTATTCAATAACTCAAAGATAATTATTATTCCAAACAAAGGCATTAGCTTGAATAATAATAATTAGTCAATAACTCAATGATAAAGTTCGTTATTCAAAGGAAGAAAAGCTGTCGGAAGTAGTGGCGGATCCAGGATCTTTGGTGATGGGAAGATGTGGAGGGGACTCGAAAGAAATTTCTCGGCTGAGGGTAAAAGATAAGGTTTTGACTGGGGTTGACCCCCCTATTCTTCATGTGGATCTGCCAACGGTCAGAACAATTATTGGAACATCCATTTCATTATGTACGCATAGTTTATTGTTTTTATTTGTACAAAACAGCATGATCACATTCTTTGCTCCAAAAGAATTCAAGTTTTCCTTCTTTTTCCAATGGATGGTTAAAAGAATCTTATGGAATTGGTTCTGAAACAATTTGAAAGAAAACAGCAATGAGAAAAAATTAACTGCACATCTTCCCAATGCTAGCTTACTTTCCTGTGGCTTCATTTTTTAGCAATAAGTAACAAAAGTTTGTGAATGACTCTCACAGGTATCAAGGGTCGTTGACCCCTATTTATGTGCATTTGTTTAATCTCTGCAGAACATTTGTGCTGAATCGTTAGGACAAAAACGACCCAAAATTTATATACAGTTTGAAAAATAAGACTCAACCTAGTGCACATATGATTTAAACCGGTGCCTCCAATTTACCATGTTGTACTCAATCTGTTGCATATTTTATATGTAATAGTACCTATTAACTATACTATTTATATCTTCTACTTCTGTAAACTAAAAGAGGAAAAAAAAAGAAGGAATTTCCTCAAAAATTCATGCATGAAAAGAATACAAATAAATACATCTGTTAAGACATGAACGGTACTGTACTTCACTAGACATAATTAGATTATTACTTATGTGAACTCAAGATATTGAAAAATTTGTGTGGAAAGTAAACGTGTATGGTCATGTTACACTAATAATACCTATGTTTTGTTTTCAATTAATTTTACTTTGCATGGTAAATCTAATACATGCTAACGTGTGCATGTTTTGTGAAACAAAATAAAAACCAAGTACCTACATGATATCAATTATACCGAGGACTAGAACAAGAGACCATTGGTGAGAAGTCTGAGGGAGGGATGAGAGGAATTACTTTAAGTGATGCAATACAAATTGAGAGGAATGTGGTAAATTGATGACTCTTTTGAGAACTTGAATAAAAAGTTTGACACTTATAGCACAGAGTATGAAGAAAATTTTAATAGCAGCGAATATACTTAACGCTTTGGGGTGAATATAGTTTCAAACATGCCTATGGACAAGAGCAATATGGCACTTGATCCATCAAATATTAAATGGGCGTTTTGGTCTTTTGCCTAGTCAAATTAAATGGGTTTTTGTACATTTAGCGTTTTAAGCAATAACTGCATCATATTTTTTGTATGTTTTTATATGTCATGCAGTCGAGGTAAACCAGCTACAATTTTAGACCTTTTTTCTGAAAAGTTACTTCTTGTAGTCCCTAAGAAGCAAGGACATGTGCAATGACTCAGCTGTGCTATACAAGGATATGTCGACTTAGGAAATCTTAAAACATTGAAATATGAGCATGGGCTGTATTATATGCCACAAATGTTGAGCCCTACTTTACAACTGGTTGTTTTTCCGTCTGCTAAAACCCATGCTTCTCAATGAATGATACCACTTTCCAAAAGTCTTGGTTAATTCATGTACAGTCTTCCGATCACCCTCATTAAGTCACACATGGTGACTAGATCCAGATATGTTAAAAGAATTTATGAAGTTATTTCTAGCGTGTTGTTTGGAAAGTATCTTATAAAATACCATAAAATGAATCACACTTTTCTACAAGAATGTATTCAAACTTAATCTTACCCAGTGACAATTGGCTTAGACCACCATGGAAAATACTACACCTCAAAATGACAAAAGGTTTCCTTCAATTTCATGTTTCAAGCAAGAACCTCGTCATGAACTTGCAAAAGCAGTTAAAAGAGGATCTATAACAACCCAGAAAAAGCAGTCAATGATGGAGGCCCTACAGCTTGGGAATCAAAGTATGAAAACATACAGCAGATGACAAAAGATAAGCATATAGTAGCCATCATCAATAGTAAAAAGAATTATTCAAAGTTTGTCCTGTAATCTTGCCTTGTATCATTCCCAGGGTTTTAAGTTTGATTTCTGTTACGTTATGTATAATTTTATCATTGGTTTCTGTACCTTACTGGCATAGACAAATGGGGTTTGAGTTCTAAAAACTAGAATTTCATTATCTGGGATACACATGAAGGATAACTAGATCGATAAGGATGCTAATTGGAGAGTGGGAGCAAATTGAAGCAACTGGTTCTTGCATCAAGTGTGGCGTGATCATATAATCCAATTTAAGACTTACGTTGAAGAGAGGGTTTATATGAATAGGGTGGGATCTGATATGTGCTCTACAGATCCGAATATTGGGCCAGCATGATAAAGCACATATGTAGGAACGGAAGATTGATAGAAACTCAGGAGAAAATGACAGAATAAGCTAGATATGATTTAATCATCTCCAAAACAGGCCACTCGAAGGAGTAAACACGGTAATTATGCGGCAAGAGTGAGTAGAGACCAGGGTAGAAACAGGTTCAGCTGTCTATATTTGTATTACATGGGCAGCCAGGTTTAAATAGTTTCCAGATAGCACAATCTATAAAATACAGTGATGGGCTGTTGACATTGCAATTGCTAAACCAATATCTCACTAACCTTTCTCCAAGGGCCTGATTTTGCTGAAGAAGGAATTTGGTTGTCACCCTGCAGCAACAACAAAATAGCGTAAGAAAAAAAAGAAGAACAAATAAAATTAGCAGGTAGACGGTATAGTAGTGCACCAACTAAAGAATCCACCTCTTCAAACTTCTCAAAATTTTGAGTATCCAGCTCGTCATTTACTTCTGGAATAAATGCAGCTTCAATTTGATACAACTTTTCCCATTCTATGCCCTTGAACCATGAGTGTGCCTGTAATCAACAAAGCAACAGGCTGATATCTTTACTTGCAGCTGTTAAACGCAAAACTAACCCATACAAATCCCTTATCCCCAAACCAATTGTGTCCGGCTCTTAAAAGCACAATCAAGATTGACAAAGAATGACACACCGCACAACACCTTTATTTCATGAGCACCTTTGGTCCCAAGCCTCTTTTCAACATTGCATAGAAGCTTACAGATAAGATCTTTTGCCTCTGGAGACAGCCTTGCCTCTTCGGGAAATTTTAAATGCGTTCTCCAGTTCACTATCTGTATTAGCAAGATGGAATTTATAAACATAAATAAAGATATTGATAGCAAATGATACACAATAAAATAAAAAACAATTATGTACTAAGCCAAAGTCGAGAGATATTTTAATACAAAATCATGGGATAACACAACATTATATAGTGGAGAGCGCCTCAACGGCTGACATTGGGTGCCAGGTGCAAAGCTAAAGGTTTAGACTTCCACAATATGTTCAAGAAAGCAGGTCAGTCACAACAAATGGAGGTTAGTTCATGTAAACTAACTAGATAGTAATTGGCTGAGATTACTATTTCCATGCATCAACCATATTAAGGAAGAATTCCAATGCATGTCAAATTAAATGTTATCCAAATAAAAAAGATAGGATACACATATCGAGTCTGATAGACATAGATATTCAAATTCCGACCCTAGTAACACAAAGGATTGCAGTTTGCTGGAACTATCACCATTATTATATGAGAGAGAGAAAGAGAGAGAGAGATTGGATTAGAAAGTGGAATACCTAAACCTCTGTGGACAAGACAAAGGGACAAATATAATGGCAATCTCTTCTTGATCCCTACATTCAATGATAATAACTAATATTCCTTAATTACTATTTGACTTGAATATTGGCATGTCAATGAATGTATATGGATCCCCATAAAAATTCCAGAGGCAAAACTAAAATTCTAAATTTTTCCAGATTCATCACGGCCCTGAAACAAATAGTGCTACAATTAGAAGGTTATTAGTCGCCTTACATAAATATATCCAGGACACTATTACCATAAATACTACTCTACTCTATTTGCTCGAAATCTCTGAAGTTGCCAAAGACATCAGGCATAAGAACTTGTATTTGCCAAAGATGTTCAAAGGCAGGAAACAGTCTGCTTGTCTAAAAAATATTTTAACAATTCTAGTAACAGTCTATCAAACTCACAAGGCAAATAAATAAAAGGTATTCCTCAAGAAGAACTTATCTAATTTGCAACTCAAGAAGCAGTATCAATAATACTTATAGTTACTAGCAAGAAGAAAGAGGATTGATATTGGGGGAACATCAATATAAGTTTAACCTTCAGGCTTTTGCTTTTTTAAAAGGTGAAACTTAAGTCGAAAGCCTACATCAAGCAAGTACACCTTAATTCAAATAGATGCACAATTTTACCTTTCTACAAGTAGACATGGGCTCGTCTGAATAGAAGGGTGGGTAACCCACAAGCATTTCATACATGATAGCCCCAAGAGACCACCTGTGGCAAGAAGATATAATCCAATTTATTTCTTTATATCAATGAGTGCTTTTTTACAATGCCAAAGATACAAACCAGTCACATTCCATTCCATATCCTTTCTTCAGCAAAACTTCAGGAGCAATATAATCAGGTGTACCAACAGTAGAATATGCCTACACCAATACAACATCAAAAAAATTTAAATGCTCAATACCAATGTGTTTGGATAAAAAATTTAAGACAGGCAGTCGTTGGTCAAATATCATCCCCACAACTCCAAAAGGTAATGCAAACCCAGACTCGTGGAAGTAACTTACAAGCATCCTCCTATTCCTCTGCCAATGCTGCAGTTGCTCCTGTTGAGTGCGCTTAGGTACTGCAGGACGCCCATCACTTTGAAGAGCCCCGCTTAGGTTATTTGCCCCAGAAAAATCCTTTTCCTGAAGATTAGTGCAGTCTAATGGTTTACATAATCCAAAATCTGACAATTTCATGTGCCCAAATTTATCAAGCAGCAAGTTGTCAGGTTTAATATCCCTGCAACAGTTGGAAAAGAAATTATTCTTCTGGTAAAAACTGTCACATGCTTTGGTCGGGTTCAATTGTCCAGCCACGTGTAAAATAAAGTAAAAACAAGGTTCTGTAGCAACCTATGAATATAATTATGTTTGTGAATGGACTCAATTGCCAGAACAGTTTCGCCCACATAAAATCTAGCTTCATCTTCAGTCAATGTATCCTTTCGCATTAGTAGAGTCATCATATCTCCACCAGGTAGATATTCCATTATAAGGTAGAGATATTCTTCATCTTGAAATGAACAATAGAGCTTAACAATGCAATTGCTATCAACTTCTGCAAGTAGGTTCCTTTCTGCTTTGACATGTTCAACCTAAAAAAACTCAAACAAAAACCAATTGTAAGCCTTTTGAACAGAAGCTTCACAAGAAGTGATTGAGAGAAATAAATTTCTACCTGGCCTCTACGAAGCATTTCAGACTTCTTAAGTTTTTTCATTGCATACACATTGCCAGTTGTCTTCTCCCTGCATATTCTAACCTGAAACAGAGAGCACGAGCAAGAGACGTTACTTTACACAATTGAACTGTTTAAATTCCTATAAATACATGACCATAACTCACAAAATACATCTGAAAATACAAATAATGTTGCCGGTTAGAGAAGAACATAATACATTAAAAATCAATGGGTCAAGGCAGATCAAAAATGGGTTGATGGAGAATTTTGTATACAGTTGGGTAGCAAAGAAATGGATTGAAGACATATGAAGGCCTCATCATCCCATTAAAGAAACATAATTGATGACTTTCTAAGTGGGCAATTTTGTGAATTGGTTGCGCTATGTGCATGGTGATCGTAAACAAAGTACAGGATTGAGATCTGATTGGCACATATAAGATATTCATAAGCATCTGTGAAAACCCATCATCAATGCTGAGTGAAGTGAATAGCAAAAAAAATGAGATTATAGACCATTTTTTCACTGTTCATGAGCTAAGGGCGGTTGGTAGTGGAGACCCATATACCTCTCCGAATGCACCCTTTCCTATCATTGTCAATGGCTCAAAGTCATCAGCGCCCATTTTATGCCTCTGAAGGCGCATATATTCTGTTTCCTTCTTCTCTAGATGTTTAAGTAGATTGTTCTGTTCTTCTTCAGAGACCTCGGAATCAGCCAATTTCTTCTCAAGAACGTTGCGCCTACATCAAGAATGAATTTCTGTCATAATTTTAAGTACTATAATTTCAAGAAAACTCATATAATTTCTGATGTGAAATATAAGTCAATCTGTTGTTGCACATGATGTATCTATAAAAAGTTATTACCATAAAGAAGGAACCATGAACACTAGAAAATTGTACTCCCTCAAATAATCATCAATTTAGCCAATTGAACAATGAAGAACAGTAATTGTTTTTAGGTGGAGCAATGTCAGCATTGACATTCATGAAACTCACATTATCATCATCAAGTACAGGTAAGAAATTAATTCTAACTCCAGAATTTTTGACATTTGAAATGGTGGCATTCAACATAATGAAAATGGAATAAAATGAGTGCGACAAACCAACTATAGAGCAAAAGAAATCTTAGGTTTATGTAACGCCCAATTCATTCCGGTCACTTATTTTTTCTGAGCAAATGGACACACACACATATACACACTAGAGATGACATAATGCCGATATAGATGACCATTACTTTACAGGTAAGCAATCAATTCGCAAAATGCATTTTAATTCTCAAGCACATGAACCATAGGTAATTTTTATTTCATAAGAGCATAAATTGATATTGAGGCTTTAAGGAAGCCAATATGTGAAGATCATAAGGATATCCGTAAAATATAACTTAGGCCTGATAACAAGTGATCTTCATTAGCTATGCTCACACAAAATAATGGATGCATACCGTTCCCTTCGCTCATTCAGATTCTTCATTTGCTCCTTGTAGTGCTTCTCTATATATTGTTTGGCAGCTTCAACCTTCTGCTTAGTGGCGTTTGAGGGTGCCTCTTCATTTGTTACTCTTAAACCTTCCTTTCCATTACTTTTAACTTCCCTTTTCTGTGAAGATTTAGGCTTATCTTTTGGCAGTAATTTACTACACCAGCGCTTCGCAAAATCCATCGGTGCTAGTCGACTAACACTTACTTCTAATTGGCGCTCAGCTACAATGAAAAGTAACGCAAGGCCGCTCTTATCTTTCCTCCTTGTTCCAAGAACATTGAGAACCCAATTATCGGTCAGCAAACCTATCAATGAGTTACCGATTTAGAAGCAGACGATCCCTAAGTAATCTGCTATGACAAAAATGCATTGACATTCAATAACCAAAATGTTAAATAAAAATGAGACAGAAATTTATGTAATTTGAACATCCTTAAACTGATTCAACCATATACACAATTCATCCTCGATAAACAGCTTCATCCAATCAACTATCAAAACCAATCACCCATGACCAATGCAAGTAACAGCGAGCATGTAAAGCACACTTAAAAGTCATCTCCAAATTTATTATTTTTCCAAATTATTGGTCAAAATACTTTATCTAGAGAAGTATCTCCTACGCACTTATCTGGGTGCTACATGAAACCGCCTAAAGATTTAACATCCAATTTTGGAGAAAGCAATAAATCAATAAGACCTAAAATTTGCTGCCAATAGACATAAATAACCCGAGACTGAAAGGAAAGATAATAATATTTTCTTTTAAGAATCCAAAGGGTAGCTACTAATTCTGGCGAATCCAATCATTTCCATAATCGACTCCCTACAGGCACAAAACCCCAAAAAAAATGAGAAGAAAATTCATGATGTCTTTTAAATCCAATCCGAAGCTAGTTTTTTTTAATTTCTTCACACCCTAAAGCTACAAAATACTACCCTTTGTAATTCTTAGATCAAACAAAAGCTGCAAGAAAGCAAACATAAAGAATAAACAAATGTACCACTAAGACCGTAATTTCAACAAAATTCAACCTAGTGAGTAAACATAAAGAGCACAAAAACTGAGCTTTCGATACTCAAACCCCTAAATTGGAGTAATCGGGAAAATTAAAACAGAAGTTGAGAGAGTACCGTCGATGGTTGAAATAGTTGAATTGAAAACCCTAAAAGGGGAGAGAGAGAGAGAGAGAGAAGAATCGGAGTGAGTCGAGTGAGAGCACTAGGCTTTTTGCATCACCAAAACACACAAGTTAGAAAGAGAAATCCATCACAAATCTTGTCTTCTGGTTTTGAGCAGTTGAAAATCCGAAGAAATCTTTTTGAAACCAGTTTTTTTGTTGGTGATTGTCTCGCGCGAAGTTTCACGATGTTGTTGAATGTCTCGTCCCCAAGATCACGAGATTTAGGTTTTACAGAGGGTGTGAGTGTGACCGTCACAATGACCATGTTTGGATGTGTTTTATAATAAAACCATACTTCACCATTTTTTTAAGTTAAAAATAATATATATATATATATATATATGATAAAAATTTTGATAAAAAATTCATTAATTATGCAATAAATATTATTTAATAATTCATATTATTTAAAATTTAAGATTACAAATAATTTTGCGTAAATATAACTTATTAAAGCCTCATTTTTAAATTCGTGTAACTAACTGCAGATAAACATAATCCGATACATGATAAACATCTATTTTAAATATAAAAAATTTAAAATATAATTAAGATAATCGTTAAATACTAACAAAATGTTTAAATATTATATTTATAAATTATATTATTAAATTAAAATTAAGTCACTTTATTATTAAATCTAAATCAACTTAAAATAAAAAACTGATTAAAAAAGTTACACCAAAAAAACAACAAGTATTAAATTCTTAATTTGATACTAATATTGATTTATTTTTTTCAAAATTTTATTTTATTCAAAAATCAAAACATTATTGTTTTCTTAAAACCACATAAAATCGTATTATGTCGACAGAGACAGAATAAAAACTAAACAATAACATGAAGATTTATCTCGCTGCATTGTACGAATACCCTTATAGTATTTATAAAATAATTTTCGTCTCTACTATTTATTAAGAATAGTGGTTTGAAATTTCAGTTTCGCTTCTTATAGTTTGTAATTCATTTTTATTTTCACCTCTGAGACCAAAATATTACTTTTAAGTATGAATGACTAAAATATAAATGAATTCTAAACTATAAGGATGAAAAAAGAAATAAATTTAAATAAGGACGAAAAAGGTAATGAATTATTAATCAAAAAGATGAAAATCATAATTTTTAAAGCACAAGGATAAAAATAGAAATTTTTGATAAATCATAAGGACTAAACGTAGTTTACTCTAAAAAAACTCAAAAATATTTGATTTGTAGGTTATGTTTGACAAACTGGTTAATAATTTAAATATTAATTTGAAAAATTAGTAGTTAGATGATAAGTTAGGGCTGTTTATTTATCTATTAATAGTTTCTTTAAAATGTAGTCTTTGAATCAGATAAGAGTTGAATTTTGTTTCGTAAAAAAATCTACCTCTTGTTTGGTAAAAAAAACCTACTATTCAATGTCCTAATTTCATTCTGAACAATCATCAAACAAACATATTTCATTTTACACTATATCATAAGAGCATCTTAATCATTCTGACATCATTCAGCAACTGTCAAACAGTCCCTTAACCAATAAACTAATCATGTTTATCAAACGGTCCCTAACATTTCATACCCCTCCTACTACCTACTTTTCCTCATAAACCATATTCAATGGTTAAGCTTCATCATTTTTATTTTTTAAGTTACATTTTATACCCTTACAATTATCTATTTGAACTCCTTTATATCCCATTCTTTTTTCATTTTTCATTTTTCATGTTTATCATATTAACATCCGTAATTGTATATTAACTAAAATATGAGGAAATTTTTTTTGCTCGTAGCTCCCGTTTGATATCGGATAAAGCAAATCTTGGTTTTCGTTTTTCTTGTGATCGACCTGGAAGGGGGATATGTTTTTCTAACAAATTACATCATTATAATAGGTTTCTCAATACCTTTAAAATGAGTCTAATATTTAGTATTTTTTGATGTAATCATATTATTATATATCATAAATTGTGTGAAATTAATTTTTAATACTTACATTTGATACTCATATAGTTATTTTTTTAGTTTGATTTATATCATTTACTTTTCATGTTCATTTTACATCATTATCTTATCAATATACATAATCGTATATCAATTAAAATATGTTTAAAAACATGTTTTTTTGTACATATTACACCATTATAATCATTTTGTTAATACATTTAAAATATGACAAATATCGAATAATTTTTTTAATTTAGTTATATCATTAAATATCATAAATATGTAATTTTCATATACAATTATTTTAAAAGTATACCTTATACACTTATAGTTATTTAGGCCTTGTTTGTTTTTTCATTTTTAGCTCTTAATTACTTTTTATGTCTGATTCATCCAGACGTTTTCTAATTCAGACTGTTTGTTTTTTTTTTTTTTTTTCAGTGGCTCTTATCACTTAATATGGTCTGAATAAATAAGATATAAACTAATATCTTAATTTCTCTTTTTTTTATTCTCTTTGACTATTGCTTCTTTCTCCACCAAGGATGTCACCGTCCTTTCATCACCCATGTGAAATGCACCCCCACCTTCTCTCTCCCTCTCTTTCTCTCTCTCTCTCTCTCTATATATATATACACTAGGTTTGCTCCCATGTATTATACGGGGTAATTTGAAAAAATTAAATCATGTCAGGAACTTAGCTTACAAATATGAATGATCATCAAAAGTACGATGTTACTTTCGACTTGTACTCTTGAAATAACTCAGAAGTATAATGCTGGAAAATGACTCTTCAGACTTGAATTTAGAAATGAAACTATATCAATAATTAGTTAAAGTGAAGTTAACCCTAGAATAAAATTAAATTTAGAAATGAAAGTATATCAATATATTGAATTTAAACTTAGAAGTAAATTTAGAATGACTCTTCATACTTATACTCTTGAAATAACTCTGAAGTATAGCTCTAAAGAATGACTTCAGACTTCACTCTTGGAATAACTCAGAAGTAAAACTTTTTAGATTTCAGAGCTTTGTATAGGCAAGCCAGAAGTTCTGCATGTACTATGCAAAGGCTCTGCATGGTGCTCCGTCTAGAAAAGAGGACTTTAGAGTTCGGGTGAACTAACTTTGAAGAATGACTCTTTAGAATTGTACTCTGGAAATAACTCTAAAGTAAAGCTCTGGAGAATAACTCTTCAAACTTGCACTCTTGAAATAACTCTGAGTATAAATCAATCCCACTAAATCAGAGTGTTGATCCCAGATCTCTTAATTAACACGAATATTCAAGTTATGAATAACCTAAATATATCGTATGAATGAATAATAGTGAAGAACAACTCAAGAATATTCAAAGAATAATTGGAGCGTCAAATGATTCACTATTATTGATTTTAATGGAATGGAAGTGTAAATGATTACAAGAGATATAAGACCTATTTATACTAGTAATCTAAAGAAGGAGATAACTATCTAAGAAAGATATATCGCAAATCTTCTAAGGAAAGATAGTAATGTAGAAATATGGAAACAATATAAATCTATATAAAGCAATGAGAATCCAGCTGTCGATGTGAAAAGCACCGATGTGATAGGTTTCCAGCGGCCATCAATTTGTTTTTCTTCACCACTGCAACGTGTATCTTGTTGTAGATGAGAAGAGCGTAATCCAACGGTAGGTTGAAGAAGAGACCATACATGATGGTCATGAATTTGATGTTGCTCTGGTCCATGCTCCCTAACTTGCATGTGAGGGCTCGGTTGAGAATGGAGAAGAAAACATTCCACATAGGTGGAAGAAACTGCCTCTTGAAGTTGGAGACGTTGTGAAGATCCCTGTTGTAGCCCAACATTCTAATAAAACGTAGAATGTCGTGGTTGGTTGGCGGTTCGGTGTAGTGAGCAATCTCGAGCTCTTGTCGGGCTGGGATGAAAAACACTTTTGAAATTTTGGCATGTGAAATCTTGATGGAGCACACTATGTCATTGGGACATCGATGTCACCCATAATCCCACAGTTTTCCAGGTAGAATTCGTAGGTTTGCCAGTATTGTTGCATGTACTTTATCGGTACCTCATTGTCAGAGAGGGTGAGGGCCGGTTGGAGGATGCAGTTTTGGAATAATACGATTAGAATGGCAAACATGTCTTTGAATAGCTGTGGGCGGAGGTCGATTGCATGGTTGTTGGGTTTGATCGGGAGGAACACGATTGCACAGCTGTTCGCGCCTATGGATTGGACGTGGATGTCGTTGTTGTTTAACTCGTGAGAGGCGGAGGACACCATTTTTGCAAGCTGGGAGTTACAGGTTCGTCTTTGTTGTTTGAGTTCTTGAGAGTTTTTTGTGAGCGTAAAGAGTGAGAGGTTGAAGATGATGGCCTTTTATAGTGAGAGGGATTGGAAAGGTTGGGTTTTTAAACTAATATTTAAATAATATTTTATAATCATGGTGGGAGACGTTTGGGGAAAAGTGTGATTGATGTGTGATCATGAGCCGTAAAATCTGCTCACGATCATGATGGTGCAGAAATACAGGGACACGTGTCATGAAGGGGTGGTTTGGAAGGAAATATGAAGGGTTTTCTAGGAAACAACTTTTTTCAAGTGTCAGGCACGTGTAAGGATTTTTGGCGTTTGGGTTATTTAGGAAAATTATTTAAAATAATATTATTCCAATGGATAATCCTTAAGAATAAAAATCTCAAACAAAATTAAATTTAAAATTCCATCTTTGTTGGAAGATAAATACAAATTACAGAGTGTTGATCTTCTAAAAACCCATGTTGTATGATTTTTAGTCACAAAAGCTGTAATATTGTAAAATCTTGAAAAAGTTTTCAATCAAAGATGGGTTTTATTGGAAAAATGATTTTTCACTGAACCAGAGGAGCTCTGGTTGGTCATGACATATGGGAGGGCAACCAGAGGGTCTCTGGCTGTGAATAATGAACAATTCATCATAAAATGTTGGGTTTTGATGAAACAGAGGCTCTGGATAGACGAACCAGAGGCTCTGGATGATCATTCTAAACCCTTGGAAATGAATCATACCCTTTAAGAAGGACCAAATGGCCTCTGGTTGAATGCGAGGGATGGAATACTTCATTAATGTAGCATTTTAGTGATCCAAAGGCTCTAGATAGATGAACCAGAGGCTTTGGGTGGGAAAATGCAATAATAAAGAACCAAGGTATTGAACCAGAAGATCTTTGGTTGAATAGGGATGTACAACCAAAGGGATGTTTGGCTCAATTTAGATTCTTAGTGATGAATGGGAAATGCATGACTCCCCCTCAAATGATGCAAGGGGATGTGTAATGAGTGAAAAACTCCCCCTAGAACCAATAAGGGAGATAAAAGGGATGACTAGAAGCTCTGGTCTATACAACCAGAAGCTCTGGTTGGGAATGATGGTTTAAATGACTGTGCATGATGATGGAAATGAAGGGTCTATGGGACCAGAGGGTCTCTGGTTCCAAAGACTTAGAATCCAGAGGCTCTGGTTGCATGAAAGATGCAAAATGTAATGATAATGCAAGAAAAAGGATAACTTATGAATACCAAGTTGGACCAGAGGGGCTCTGGTCTCAAATAACTTGGAATCCAAAGGCTCTAGTTACACAAAGAATGAAATGACTAAGTTAAATGCATGAGAAAACGAAAGAGGAGAGACCAAGTTGGACCAGATGGGCTCTGGTCTCAAAGACTTGGAATCCAGAGGCTCTAGTTGGGAGGGGAGTACTTAGTGAAACACAAAGTACTTTCTTTGGACCAGAGGGGCTCTGTTTCCAAATGGAATGAATTTTGGCCAAATATAAACAAGTATATCTAATTATACAGAGGCTCTGGTTTAGAGTACTTGATTATGAGGGCCATTATAATACATCACTTTTAGGCATAACCAAGAGATATTGAGGATCTTTGGTTTGGAAAGATAATTTGCCTCTTAGTGGTGAGATTCAGCATACACATCTTGCTGACAAGGAACATAAATCTTTTCTCATCTAGTGCTTTTGTAAAAATGTCAGCAAGTTGAATCTCTGTAGGAACAAAATACATCTCTATTGTTCCCTTTTCTACATGATCYTTGAGAAAATGGTACCTGACATCAATGTGTTTAGTCTTGGAATGCTGCACAGGATTTGTAGAGATGGCTATGGCACTCTTGGAGTCATAGAGGATGGGAATCTTTTCATATTGAAATCCATAATTCTTCAGCTAGATCTTCATCCAGAGGACTTGTGAACAACAACTAGCAACAACAACATATTATGCTTCTGCTGTAGAGGTTGAAACACAATTCTGTTTTCTGGATGTCCAACTTACCAGTTTGTCCCCCAAGAGTTGACAGCTTCCAGACATACTATTTCTATTAATCTTGCAACATGCATGATCTGTATCTGTGTAGGCTATTAGATCAAAGCCAGAGTTCTTTGGATACCAGAGACCCAATGAAGGGGTTCCCTTAAGGTATCTAAAGATCCTATTGACTTCAGAGAGATGAGATTCTTTAGGATTAGCTTGATACCTTGCACAAAGACATGTAGCAAACATAATATCTGGCCTACTAGCTGTTAGATACAAGAGTTATCCAATCATGCCTCTGTAGGTTGTTACATCCACAGATTTGCCTAATGGATCAGTAAATAACTTAGCTCCTGTAGCCATTGGTGTTCTCATCGATGATGAATTTGAGAGAGAGTATTTCTTTAGAAGGTTAGTCATATATTTGGACTGAATGATGAAAATTCCTTCTAAAGTTTATTTTATTTGAAGACCAAGGAAGAAACTAAGTTCTCCCATCATACTCATCTCAAATTTGCTTTTCATCAGCTCTAAGAATTTTTCGCAAAATTTGGAGTTAGTAGAACCAAATATAATGTCGTCTACATATATTTTCACAAGTAAAATATCACCTTCTAAGTCTAAAAAAAAGAATTCAGAGTTCAGACTTCAAAGTTCGAGTGAGCTAAGTCTGAAAAAGAAGACTTCAGAAATCGGGTGAGCTAACCTGAAGAATGACTCTTTAGACTTGTACTCTTTAGACTTATAAAAGACTTCAAAGTTCAGACTTCTAAGTCTGAAAAAGAAGACTTCAGACTTCTTTGTCTAAGTCTAAAAAAAGACTTTAGAGTTTAGACTTCCAAGTCTGAAAAAGAAGACTTCAGAGTTCAGAATCCAGAGTTCGGGTGTGCTAAGTCTGGAAAGGCAGACTTCAGAGTTTGGGTGAGCTAACTCTTTAGAATGACTATTCAGACTTGTACTCTTGAAATAACTCTGAAGTATAACTCTGGATAATGACTTCAGACTTGTACTCTTGAAATAACCCTGAAGTAAAACTCCGAAGAATGACTTCAGACGTGTACTATTGAAATAAGTCTAAAGTATAACTCTGAATAATGACTATTCAGACTTAAATTTAGAAATGAAATTATATCAAAAAGTCGTTAAAATGAAGTTAACCCTAAAATAAAATTGAATTTAGAAATGAAACTATATCAGTAGATTGAATTTAAACTTAGAAGAGTCCATGTGTCAAATTTGAAGACAAAGTCTAAAGACCTTGAGTTTAGAGTTATTCAAATACCCAATATCTTTGGAAAAGACCTCATGGTAATGTTTACATCATACAAAGCAAGACCAACCAGAGCTCATCTGGTCCTTAAGGACCAGAGCCCCTTTGGACTCACCAACCAAAAGAAAGGCCAACCAAAGGCCCTCTGGTCAACCAGAGTCTCTGATTCGTTTATCCAAAGCCTCTGGGTTAAAAAATGTTAAATACTTAAAGAATTTGAGTTCTAATTACAACCAGAGACCCTCTAGTTAAACATGAAGATCAACCAGAGCTCTTCTGGTTCCTTTATGATGGATTGAAATATTTTTCCAAGGTTCAAATAAACAACCAGAAGCAAAGCCATCCAGAAGCCAGACCAACCAGAGAGGCTCTGGCTTACAAGACTAAGTCCAAGTCTTAAAGATTTATCTTCAAAGTCTAGATAAGTTTATTACAAGACTTGTACTCTTGAAATTACTCTGAAGTAAAACTCTTTAGAGTTTAGAGCTCTGTATAGACAAGCCAAAAGCTCAACATGCACTATGAAGAGGCTCTGCATGGTGCTTCATCTGGAAAAGAAGACTATAGAGTTCAGATGAGCTAACTCTGAAGAATGACTCTTCAGACTTGTACTTTGGAAATAACTCTAAAAAATGACTCTTCAGACTTGTACTAGAAATAACTCTGAAGTATAAAATCAATCTCATTAAATCAGAGTTCAAACTTCTAAGTTTGAAAAAAAAGACTTTCAAAGTTCAGACTTCAGAATTCGGGTGAGCTAAGTCTGAAAAGGAAGGCTTCAGAATTCGGGTGAGCTAACTCTAAAGAATGACTCTTCAGACTTGGACTCTTCAGACTTGTACTTTTCAGAATTGTAGAAGACTTCAGAGTTCAAACTTCTAAGTTTGAAAAAGAAGAATTCAGATTTCGTTTTTCTAAGTTTTAAAAAAAGACTTCAGAGTTCAGACTTCTAAGTCTGAAAAAGAAGACTTCAAAGTTCAGAGTTCAGACTCTAGAGTTCGGGTGAGCTATGTCTGAAAAGCAAACTTCAGAGTTCAGGTGAGCTGACTCGGAAGAATGATTTAAGACTCGTTCACTTGAAATAATTTTGAAGTAAAACGTTTCAGTAAATTGAATTTAGAATAAAAATAAAGTTAACCCTAGAATAAAATTGAATTTAAAAATGAAACTATATCATTAAATTGAACACCATTTTTTTCGGGAATTATTTACCACATGAATTAATTAACCCAAGAATAAAATCAATTGCATCATAAATTAGTGGGATTGATTGAATAAGAGGACACATGTCAATTAAATGAGTATAATTGAACTTTAATGTAAATTGTGTCAAGATACGTTCAAATGAGTCTAATTGAACCACTAATGTAAATTGTGTCTAGATATGTGTTTAGGCGGAAAAACAAGAAAACCGACTCACTAGAAGATAACACGTGTCACTCAAGTTACTTATTTATTATACGTGTGTGTGTGTGTATATATATATATATATATATAACTTCTGTACGTATAGGTTAGCTTAGAAGATTAATGTGAAACAAGAACCTCTATCGGCGATCTATACTCTATCAAAAGTATCGATCTTTCCGCAAACAAACTCGTCGATGGAAATCCCGATAGCATATGAAGTAAGGTATCCAAAAGGTTCTTGTTATGTTCCATCTGTTAAGCAATTGTTGAGATGAATTTCGGCAAAGAAAATTTTATGAAAATCAAGAGAATTTTGCAAAATGTTTGCACTTTCTTTTACAAAGACAAACTATTGATTAAGATTTCAGAATTCAGATATTTGTCAGTTTATAAAAACAAACAATCTTAGATTCAGATTTCAGCACCACCTCCTATTACTTAGAAGTTAAATAAAACTTCAGACTTCTGCACCTCTTAAAAACAAACGAAACCTTATTTAATTTGTATTATGTCCCTTATCTTTTCATTTATCATTTTACTAATTAACTTGTTAACATACATAATCATCATATATTAACTAAAATATGTTTTTACTTATTTTTACAAATTACATAATTATAATTCGTTGGTCGATACTTTCAAAATGAACCTAATATTGAATATTTTTAGATTTATTTATGGTGTTGTAAATTGATTAAGGGTGCAAAATAATAAATGAAAAGAACAAATAAATATATTAATAAAAGATATTAATCGAACTTCACTTATGATTTGAAATAAGGGTGCTCAAAAATCCGACTAACCGGACCAACCCAAAACAATCCAATGTCTAATCGAGTTGTTGTAACACCCCCATACTCCACATTTGCATAAAACACATATTTCATTACATAGAAACATGGATTACATCAGAAGGTCCCACTAGTACAAGGATTGCTATATGTACAAAATTTACATATAAAATTTCCTAAACAAATCCTGTACTACTACATTTAATATAACATGTATCTTCCAAAAGCAGGAAACAGATTAGGAAAATAATCACATTTTCCCTTTCCCTTTAATATCCCCGGACCCAGCTATTCCTGCATTGCATAATWTAAAAYADAAMATGAKGGTTAGACCATACGGGTCTAGTGAGTAAATCCCCTATTTGCAAATGCAGGGTGACAACCACCAAAATATGATAATATAATTTTGGCTTTAGAAAGATACTACAATAAAACAATTTATGCAGTTCCCAATATCATACATAAAGAAGTATATCCAAAAATCTCACTTCTTTAAAATATCTCTAAACAGAGATCCAACATTCCCAGTATCAAAACTTTTTGAATTAAAATATCATTCCTTTAAAAGGAAAGATTTAAGGCAAAATTTGCCTGATATGTCAAACCATTTTCCCCTTCTCAATAACATCTAAATTATTACTTCTAAATAGGAATAATATCTCTAATTCATCAGGTCACAAAAAAATGATGATTCAAAGTTATTAAATCCAATTTAGTAATAATAATAAGAGTTATATTAATAACATCCAAATATGACAATGCCACCCTTATTCCAAGTACACCTCTCTTTGATATGCCACCCTTATTCCTCCATTAAATCAGAGTTACTTATCAGAACAGACATAAGTCACCACGTCTGAAAGTACTCAATCCCAGTTCCAAGCCAGAACAGACATAAGTCACCACGTCTGGGGGAACTACCTTTTAAAACTTACTTCCATACCAAAACAGACTTATGTCACCACGCTTGGTAAGAAGGTTTCAAAATATAGTTTCATACCAAAACAGACTTACGTCACCATGCTTGGTAGAAACATTTCCCAAAATCCCGTTCCAATACCAAAACAGACTTACGTCACCATGCTTGGTAGGAACATTTATCAAAAACTCATTCCATACCAAAATAGACTTACGTCACCACGCTTGGTAGGAATATTTCATTTTAAAAGATATAAAATAACCATTTTTATGAATCATAAATAAATAAATAATTATTTAAAAACTTAAAAAAATTTTCAACATAAAGCTATCCGGACAACAAGTCCGGTCAATTACCACCCGGTTTACAAGTCCGGTCAACTAATCCGGTCAACAACCATCCGGTTTACAACACTTAGACTAAAAGTCCACTTTGTCCGGACATCTAATCCGGTCAACTCACCAAAAACTCTTTGAACGGTTTAACACTTAGAATAAAAATCCATATTGAGCGGATAWCAAATCCGGTCAACAATCCGTTCAAGACTCGCCCGGTTTAAGACTAAACCGCTCACCAATCAACCGGTTTACCAACTCCGGTCAACAAACCGCTCAAGGTTTGTCCGGTTTAAACTAATACGATCACTAAACCTTTCAAGGCATGTCCGGTTTAAGACAATCCGGTCACTAAACCGCCTAAGGCTTGTCCGGTTTAAGACAATCCGGTCACTAAACCGCCTAAGGCTTGTCCGGTTTATACCCTTATCCGATCAAGCTTTGTCCGGTTTAAATGTTTATCCGGTCAAGCTTCATCCGGATAAACATTTAGACAAAATAATCAAAGTTTCTTTTCAAATAAGAACAATACGAAATATGAATTTAAAACCAGTAGAAAGCTTTTATGTAAAAAGTTTTAGAACCACTCACCTTAAAAGCTTTTGTCACCAAAATGCTATGAATCAATCCCTTTTGAAACTTTGACACTTGCTATAAATCTTGAAATCTCCCTCTTGAAATAAACCGGACAACACTAAAACTCTCTCTTCAAAATCTCTCAAAGTGGCAAGAAGAAGTCAAAATGAAGGGGTGACTCCCTTTTTATACTTACCAAATGGGGAAGGGTCGGCTACCGCCTTCCCCCCTCTTTTGCCACCTCTTGCATGCACAAATATATATATATATATATATATATAAATTTGCACACACTCTAATATATATATATATATATATATATANTGCACATACTAGCACGTATCAAATTATCATGCTATCACGTAACCAAATAGTCAATTAATCATGTATTAAATACCTTGGGTAATAACCAGGATCTGGTTATCACAGTTGCAGAATCTTCAAACCTTATGTACTTGATTAGAATTGAGTAACGGTCATTTGAACCAATTCAATTCCCATGGATCTGATATCCTTTTATTTCTTGTTGGTTGGGTTGGCGAGTTACCATCATCTATACTATATAGCATTTGACAAAAACTCTTAAAAACCATTTTTTATGCATGAAGTAATGTATATTGATGCACATTACTTAAAATTCAAGATTACAAATAAATTATGCATAATTACAACTTATTAAAGCTCCATGTTTGAATTCATGTAACTAACTGTGGATAAACATGATCAAATAGAGGATAAACATCTTATTTTAAAATATAAAAAATTCTAAAATATAATTAGGATAATTATCGAGTTCTAACAAAATAATTAATCATTATCTTTATAAGAAAATTATATTATTAAACCAAAAATTGAACCTAATTATAATTTGATACTAATATCGATATATTTTTGTCAAATTTTTAATCTTAAATTTTATATTTTATTCAAAAATAAAAATATCATTGCTTTTTCAAAATCAATAAGACTATATTATAAAATCTATTGAGATAAAAAATAAAATAAAATATTAAAATCAAGATGTATTTCGTTGCATTGCGCGAATACCCTTCTAGTTATTTTAAATTAGTGTGGCACCACGCATTGTGTGGCAGCGTTACAATTTTTAAGAAAATATATTGGACCTAGTTAAGATATAATGTAAATCAGTTAATAATTAGTAGATAAAATGTAAAACAATGAATATAATTCTTTAAATAGTTAATTTGCATATATCGACAATTATTTGTTGTTACAAAAAGTTTGAGATACACCATTAACAAAATAAGTTTGAGATATATTGATAATAATTTTGTTATAATGTTATTTAGAACTCAAACCAACATCATATCAGTATTAATGTTACAAAGAGTTTGAAGATGTTTTTCTTCCAAAAAAGGTCTCCTAAGATCTGAAGGAATCATCTCTTCTTGTCAATATATCATACCTTCTTACGAATTTGGGATAACCAAACTCACTACATTTCAAAGATTTAATAAATATTTCATTCTCATGATATCATCTCGTTACTTATGATTTTTACTTTAATATAAATTAAAATTTGAAAATAGTATATTTTTTCTCATTCTATTCTCAATAAATATTTAATTTTATTAACTTGTCATATATATATATATATATATATATATAATTAATTCTATAGTCTAATATCTAACACACAAAACAAATGCAAAAAATGTACATGTTTCCACAATACATGCAACAAATTAAGTAAATAGTTTGCAATTATTTGTATCACTTGGGACTTAACCACACAAAAAATAAGTTCAAGAAACAAACAAATGAGCATGAAATATCATGTAGCAATTATTTAGCTGTATATAAAACTAATAATTTGTTCTCAAAGATGTGATCACTTGATTGTCTTAACGTTCCCAACGATATACTCTCTTGTGTATATTTGTTGAGACTATTGACTCCCAACATCATCTAAAATCGTCAATCATACTTTAGTCACTCTCTTTTTGTCACACATGAAAACCATTCAAAAAGTTAGATCTACTATAACAAATATAAAACAAAAGGTTTCTGTTGGCAGTTATGTATGTAGCAATGTGCATCGAATTGTTTAAATGCAGATTAAAACCTTAAATTAATACAAACAGTGTTGTGAAATAATGTCTTAGTAATAATATTCCACTAGAAGGTGGGGTGCGTATGCATTCTCTAACCCAAACATCAGAGTGGATGTCTTAACAATGAAGGAATTATGAATATATCTAAAGATTACAAAAACAAATTAATCAAGTGTTAGCTTTTAAACTTTTCCTGCTTCACCCAAATAGCCCGTATTTGTAATCCCATTCTTTTTGCCATTGGACACTCAAATCATGTCAAAAGGCGTATTCAAGATTAATGAGAAAAGTACCTTTTGACTCATGGTTACTCTAACAACATCAACAAGCTCTTCAACGTCTCTAAGCTTTAAAGCCTTAGCATCTACTCCAAATATGATGTCTTTAGATGCGTAATTTGTTCTCCAACTCAACCTACTTCCAATCTGTTTTCCATATGCAGATAAAAACGAACATGCATAAATGAGTAAAGGAATATATAGAAAGAATCTTCAATAAGATAATTTTCATGGTTTACAAATGCAACTCTCGATTAATAAAACTCTGTATGTAAATGACATTCTAAGCTAGCTATAAAGTCATATAGTTTTCAAACACTCGTGGAGAGCATGGAAGATGATGGACTTAAGAAGAACATTAAGGTGGAGTCCACCATAACTGATATTGCATTCTCTGGTGGGTCAAAGAGACTGAAGTCGATGAAATAATTGTTGGTCTTTTTTTCCTAAAAAGAGAATGCAGATGAAAATTGAGATTCCGAGATGAAAACCCTTGATTTCGAGGATGGAGAGAAGACAAATGGGAGGAAGTTATTTGCGAGATGAAAAGCCTTGATTTGGTGGAGAAGAAGACTTAAATACAAACATGAAAAATAGATCATCAAAATAATGTATTAAAAATAAATAAGTAGATGATGAAGGAGAGAAATGAGGTTCTAGTGTTTAAGAGATGCCACGTCAAGAGCTCATGGTGTGTTGCATCGCACGTTGTGCAGTAATAAATTTATTTATTATAAAATACATAATTAAGTAAAACTGAAACAAAACCTTTTTAGTGACGACTAATAAAATACATTGTTAAAAATTGGATGTATTTGGGGTGTTTCAAATATAAACTATATTCAGTGACATCCATTACACAAAGCTATAAACTAAATATAAAAACAAACATCGATCTCCTATGACAACGTGGTTTAAACTACTAACACCAGCTAGTGAGGTTCAGTGTGGTTTGAACTGCTAACACCAGCCAGTGAGGTTGATTCACCTCAATATGGGCTTTGTTGTTAGAAAGGTTATAAGTCAATGTAGTTATTTTCTATACATAACTCTAATTTAGCTAATAAAATTTGTTGTGCAACAAAATTTATTAAAAATGATTCTGAAATGAATTACACAAAAAAATATTAATCAACAAACACATGATAGATATATTCCGTGAATATATATATAGGGTTGGGTTCATGTGAAACCAAAGGTTTCTCTTTCTCTTAGGCGTCATGGAAATGATAAGGGACTTGGACGTCTGGCTCCAATGTTATACTCCAATTCGTCAATGAACTCAACATATTATCATCTTACGTACATAAAATGATAACATATCTAAAGAAGCAACTACAAGGAGTTGACAACCAACAATTTGATTTAACAAAAGTCTCATTTCGTAAGCAATATCTAACACATTTGAGCTTATTTCCCAAAAAACGTCTCTTTGTGGCAGTACCAAGAACAAATATATTGTTTTGAAGGAACAATGTTATCTTTGTGTTTCCTTAGCCAACAAATATTGTAACCCAAAAAATTGAAATGACCATCAGAAGTATCCATGTAATAACTCCTCGAATACATTTAGGAGAAATGCAGCATGAAGAAAGCAAGCCAAGTTTGTCAAATGCTTCCTCAAAAGTAAACCTGAACAATAAATCGGCGAGGAAGAGATGAAGAGATTACGAGGAAGTAAAACAGAGGTATAAGAGGAGCATATGGATTTTGGTTACCATTCTTCATACCCATCAATATTATTGCAGACATAAACAAAACACTACTTCAAGTACAACCGCAAAATCAACAATTTAATCCTTAGAAATAAAATAAAAACTATCATTACTTTCTTATGTTATCAAACATATAATATCAATAAATAACACCTTTAACAATGATATAAAAAACAACCAAGAATCCTGAAATTAGCACCGTTAGCTATCAACAAAATTAAGTATCTACTAATATCTAATCCTGATACATTCAAACCGGTTAAATTTCTTGAACACGACTAAAATGTAAACGGGAATCACTATTGGAGATGATAAATTTACCTACCACAGCAAAAACACTTAATACATACGTACTCACACATACAACTGAAATCAATATTCTTTTAATACGGTAGATCACATAAATAGAAATTGAATATATATTAAAATACACCTAGTGATGTATATCCATGCATCATATCTTAATTTTAAACCACATAGACATCCACACATGCACAAAAGCCAGCAAAATCTTATTAAAACGATTCTAACCAACACATGAAGACTTTTGTCCTCTAAATTAATAAAACCAACCAACCAAAACATAAAATCTTACAATCTACATGCTTTGCTTTTAGTATACATGGAAATTGAGTCTTACAACAAACAATATATTCTAAAACGTATATACTTTTGGGTGGATCGATCCAGGCATACAATTTCTTTACTGGGCTTGGCTTAAATGCATCCTCAATGCATAGTTATCCACCTGCATACATACCAGAACGATGAATATCATCCATGTTTTTTGATTAACTTTACCCGCACCAAAATGAACAAATCAAAGTTGCTAATCCGACCTTAAGTGTCTCCGCTGCTCTTGACACATTGATAACAACTGCTTCAAGTGGTTTGGGATAAATGACTACTACTTTTCAAACGGAATGAAAATAAACAACAATATTTTGGCATTAGAATTTGAGAATTAAACCTATTTCTTCATAAATGGGACTACCTTAACCTCATATCAATTTTAACTGTTAGGGGACTGTCACTCTCAAAGCTATAACTAAAATTTTATTCGTAACAGATATGACTAAGATTTTATTTGGGACATAATAGGGTATCAATCTAAAACTGATCAGTGGTCCTTCCAATAGTGTGCATCAGTTGTTGATGCTCTCTTATGTTTTCCATCCATGACACTCTTTATTAGCCTTTATATGTATGCATTTGTGTGTGATTGTTCTTTTGTGTATACTAAATTTTATAAATGAATACCTAACATGACATTGAAACTCAGATGAAGACGAATTAAAAGAAAACAACTCTCCTAGGTCTGATATGTGATTGTTATAAAACCTAACCTTTTTTCTTTCCTTTATTTTTTTGTTCTCGATGCTATCCTTCACGACTGCTGTCAACAACCCTAAAACATATTGTTTTACTTTCTCTCATTGTTGTTATGAACGAAAACCACAACCCTCTCATGGTTGCCAAACTCTCGATCCTAGCTAATTTGACCATTAAATTTGCTATCGTTGAGATAATTCACCAAACACCTAATATTCATATGTAATTGCCACATAAATATCCTACGGGAACCATATGTTCGTACCAATGCACATCCAGCTACATAAAAACAAAAAAAAATCATGTGAGCATCATTACACATTTACGCTCAAATCAAAAATAAAAACTGGTACATAATTGAACACACAAAAAGATCTGGTAGTCACAATGAAAATGAATATAAATTGGGACAAAAGTATGTTTACCTCGTATGAAATAGCGTGTTAAGTCCTTATCAGGATGTCTATAACCAGTCCAAATAAAGGACTTTGATACACCAATACCTGTAACATCATAAGTAATAAACAAATGTAATTCAACAAACACATATCAAGAGAGTTAGATACATCATAAGTAATAAACTCACATAACTAAACGGAGGCATACCAATAGAAGTTCAAAGCTACTGTATATTCTATATTACATAATAAACCCTGCTCATCATAAAACACATGCTTATTGTAAAGGAATAAAAATGTCATTCCATTATTGAACATTTAAGAAAATGAGAAAATTTCTCATAGGGATTCTTGCTTCAAGAACTTGCCACGTCTTTTTAATGGATTCTCTTTTAATATATGTATTGATGATTGATGATTATGTTAAACCAAACATGCTCTTTTAGTTTCAGTATTATCAATTACTGTCTAATACCTCTAATCAAACACCCCATAAATTAAACATTACATTCAACTTTTTTTGTAAATTTTAACATTAATATATTAACAAATATTAAAAAATGCATAATATAATTTATATTACAATACAAAAAAAAAATATTTCATAATAAAAGTACAAACTTAAATCACAAATAAAGTTACATCATTATTCATTTAAGAGTTATTGAAATTGATGTTTGTACAATCTCTTGTGTGGTTTGGTCATTGTTGTTCAAAGAAGAAGAAAATGACGATTAATGTAATGTTTTTATTTTATATTTTTAATTTAATAACATTTAATAAATGTTTTAGTATATATTAAATGTTGTGTGTTTAATATAGTTTTTCATTTTTTTATTAATAAATTAAATATATGTAAATAAATTTAATTATATAAAACATTAAAAAAAATTAACTCTTTTTAACACATAACTAGTGTTTGAATCGCATATTGATCAACATAAATGTTAAAAAAAATGTAAAAATCATTTTCATTGACTATTTTTGTGTATATATATGGGGGACTTCATTTGAGAATCTATAAAATTGTGATAATATTGAGAATTAATGCATCATGTGCTATTTCATATGATTTTTTCATCGAAAACTACGATTTAAAGTATTGATTAACATATATTTGTTTCACAATGTGTTTTCTTCACATGTACTTGTTTCACAATGTGAACCTATTTAGTTTGTTTGTGAAACAAAAGTTATACGTAAAAAAGTTTCACATTGTGAAATGTGTACATATGAAGGAAACACATTGTGAAACAAATATATGTTCATTAATACATTAAATGATAGCCTTAGATGAGAGAAAATCATGTGAAACAATAGGTTAAGATAGAAGTTCCCATAGTTATTACAATATATGGAGTTCTCAAATGATTAAACCCCTATGATAAAAAGCGTAAGAAGAGATCTGAAGCCCTTTATCACTTTGAATCACATTTCTCATCTATGACTGCGTTTTAGAAGAGAATTAATCTGGTGCATCGAGGTGCACCTCATTAGTGTTGACATTCAATTATGAGAGAGAGAGAGAGTGAGAAGAGTAATCATTTGCAAACCTTTTAAAGGTTGCAAATTATATAAACCCAGCTAAACCGTTTGATTTTTTGATCAATGATTGAGGAATTTTGGATTTAAATTTATTAAAAAAAATAAGGAGATGGTAGTTTTAGAATAGATTTTAAACTTTTTTAAATTTAAATTAAATAAATAATTTGAAATATTTATTTTTGGTTATTATGGTGGTGTTTGGTTAGAGATATTAAGCAGTAATAAATGAGAATGAAAATAAAAAACTCTCTCTTGGAGACTCGCATGCCATGCATGGCTTGTGAGGAGTCAAGATAAATTGTTTGGTTTTCTATAATATAATGAGTTCATTCCTCTATAAGCTTAAAATTTCATTTCTGGTTAAATTGAGAGGGCGGAGGGGGGGGGGGATGAAAATTCGCGTTTGGTTCATTTCAAGGAATGAAAATGGGATTGGTAATGATAATAAAATAGAATGGGAATCATTATTTTTATTCCATTCTATTATATTATTTACCCCTTTCTATTATAATGATTGATTATATTACTTGCAACCAAACATCATAAATCATTCCATTTTCATTCCCTTTTTGAACCAAACTGATACAGTGAGTATCATTCCCATTGATTACCTTCTAATACCTCCAACCAAACATCCCCTCATTCTCTTTTTCATTCCCCCTCATTTCATTTTCATTTTCATTCCTCAGCATAAACCAAACATCTCTGATTTTCTCCATGATTGTTAAATATAACCTTTATTTTATCCATTCTTGACATTTATGGTTGTTATTGTATGTTGTTAGATGAGGGATTGTTTATGTTATTTGTGCAAATCTTTGTGGTTGGATTGTAGTTGTCAAGTTGTTCGAGGGTGGCGATGCAATTATTGATAAATTGGAGCACCATTCTTGTAGATGTCTGATATATATATATATATATATATATATATACATACACACACACATATGGATATTATATTTATATATATATATATATATATGAGCTTGTACCCGATTTGAAGTATGAATAGTCATTTTCGACTCTTCAGTTTCTTAGAGAGTTCTAGATAGATTTCGGTTTTTTTGAGAATAAGTTTAGGGTTTTTTTCTTAGTTTTCATATTTGTGTGTAGATTTGTAAGTTTGTACAATGATCTCCGTAATTTCCTCCCTTATTTCCATAATTATCTCTCTTTACCACCTCCCATCATTCATAACTGTCGAGGAGGAAGAACACGAAGATGAGGAATCCATCAACAACGTCGACCACTAGAGTGACCAAACACGTCCGCCAGTACGACTCCGCTTACTTCTCCTTTTTTATGAACCAAACTCTTAAAGGAAGGGTTTACAACAACAAGAGTTATTGTTTTTGTCTCCGGTTTCCTCTCCGATAACTTCCCCGCCACGCATGTTAAGAAAAAGAAGTCGGAGACAAGGCCATAAATGACGAAGACACTACGCTTCGGTCTAAGTGAGACTAACTAGCCTTAACGCATAGCTTTGATTTCACCATGGTCATGACAAACTAGAACCACAACATAGGTTCGACAAACTTGAATTAGGTTATGATATGTCGTTATTTATTATGAAATTTTTGGATGGTTATAAACTGTTCTTGTATTACAGTTATGATTATTTTATGAATGGTTATGAAATATTATGAATGAATATGAACTCTCTTTGTATTTCAGTTATTAATTTTTTAAATGGTTAAACAATTTTATGAATGGTTATGAATGAGTATGAAATGTTCTTGTATTATAGTTATAAATTTAATTATAATATTCGTGTTCCGTTAATTCATATAAGTTGTGTTAAATGAACTTTGGGCAGCAATGTACATAACGTGTTTGTATCTTATGCTTAACCGACTTGTACTTCGGATTAAATTGTGATGGATTACCATACAAGGGGTCACACATGTACAAAATGAAACTGAACTTAACTTAAAATGTTAATTTATACCTAGTAGGACATAAAATTGAGAATCTAGACTTGAAGGGTTAAAACCATCAAATGGTAAGCTTTATATATATATATATATATATATATATATATATATATATATATATATGAATGATTATGAAATTTTATGAATGGTTATAAATGAGTATGGACTGTTCTTGTTCTTGTATGACAATTATAAATCTTTTAAATGGTTATGAAATTTTATGAATAGTTATGAATTGTTCTTCTATTACAATTATGCATTTTTTTAATGAATGGGTATGAAATTTTATAAATGGTTATGATTTCATATATTAAGGAACTGATAATTTTTAAGAAAAATATGAATTATTCCTAAAATTAGGGATTCGATTACATATGATAATCAAATAGGATATTTAAATAATTAATAATTTATAAGAAAATCTAAATTATTCCTAAAAATACGAATTTAGTAAAAAGACTCAAATATCATTGGTTGTGAGTTTGTAACTTTCATATGGTTTGTATTTGAAAGAGTCCCTCTTTCTCTCTCTCTCTCTCTCTCTATATATATATATATATATTAATTATATTATATTATATTATATTATATTATATTATATTAAAGACATTTGACAAAAAACTATTAAAACCATTTTTTGTGCATGAAATACTTATTGGTGCATATTACTTAAAATTCAAAATTACAAGTAATTATGCGTAAGTACAACTTATTAAAGCTTCATTTTTGAATTTGTGAGCAGTAGGCACAGAGGGTAGTGCATCAAATCAGAAGTGTATAACAAGCTCAAATAGATTTCCAATTGATGATGGTTCTTGTGTATGAATCGATATAAATTCAACACCATCAACTATTGAGATAACAACATCAGCTGCTATACCTGGTTGCCCAGCTTTTGGAATTGCAGGATCAGGACTTCCATTCGCTGATGGTTCTTTTGTTGAGGTATGCAAAATTGCTTCACTAGCAAATGTTGGTTGAACCATCGGTGGTTCTTATGTTGAAGCATTAAGAGCCCCAATATCTTGGTCAAGTCATCCACAAACCAGCAATACTCAGTGGTGCCCTTATATGATGTTCCAGTTGGCATTGTAAAGGGAAACAACTATAGGAGGTTGATGAAGATGCAACTGAGTGGTGCTTTTGGATGGGATCAGAGAAAGGAACTTTAGCTACTGAATAATAGGCTATGGTTTCTCTGATTTGAATCTCTAGCAGATCTTCAATTGATGTGATGGTAAAGGTCTCCATTTCTTTCACCATATATTTTTCAACAACCTCAATTGATGAGTCATATCATTTCTACTTAGAGGGAGGAGAAAGAGCCGAGTTCTCCACCATCACAATTTTTGGTGCTGTTTTTGACATCTTATGAATGTCACCAGGTTACGCAACAAATGTTTTCATCTCTACAACATCATCAGATGAAGAAGTGAGCATAGTTTGTGTATAATCTTGGAGTAGGATATAAAAATTGATGGGATCTCTTTTCCTGTAATCTACTGCATCTCCAACTACAGTTTCCTCTATAGTCACCTCAATGGTGTCATCAAATATGATCCTACCCCTAAGGGTTGTTTTTAGGGCACCATGGTCTTTACCTCTATTGGGATTTCAGTGGAAGGATTTAAGGAGGACCTTGACACATCATCAACCTGTGTGCATCAAACTTAGGCTTTTTGGAAATATGTACACTGATGACCCTATGAGGTTGGTAAGATTCATTACTAGGCTCCTGTTGAGAGGAGTATGTGGTAGATAGGGCTTGAGCCCTTTCTAAAAAAATAGTCTATAGAGAGGATGTTGAGTGGCCAGTGGGGGTTGCATATGGTTTGGATCTCTTTGAGATCACAGGTTTGGCTTTTCTATGGGCCATAGATTTGACCGTTAGGGTTCTTCTGGTTGAGGATGTGGGTTAAGGAGGTGGAAGAAGCTTTAGAACCAGAATTAGATGGGACTAGAACCAATATTTCATCAGGGTGTGGAATAGCTGTAGGAGGTGCAACTGTTGTAGGTGGCACATCTACATCTTTTACAATTGGTACATGGGGAGTAATTGTAGGTTGTTGGGCACCAATAACAGGAAAATTAATTATTTCCTGCATAGTCTAGGAGACAACCTTTTCGCCATCTGGGGCAGTTTTAGCAAATATCTTAGGGCCAACCTTGGCCTTGGATACAAGGGTGTTACGTGGTTGTGTCGTAAAAACAAGTTGAAAAATCTAGTTTGTGCCACCAAATTATGTATGTTTTTTTTCTAGATATCTTGGCTATTAGATCTTCCAGGATGATAGAATCATAGTCTATATTTTGATCAAAGGTTGGTCTGTAGGTTATATTCTAAAGGAGTGAGGAAACTTGATCCAGTCCACCAGATTTTCTAGTTAGGCATTTGATCATCACATCAAAGAGGAAGGACCATCTAGGAGTCATCTAAGATATTTTGACCTTGCTTACCTTGATAGTTAGGTCTTTGTATCCAATGATATACAACATCTCTCTAAGTTGATCTTCAGATGGATGATCAACATAAAATAAGAACTTGTAGATACTGTCTTAGTTTTTTAGTAGTAAGAACCACTATTTGTCCCCCAAACAGTGGCAGTGATGGAGGAGTTATCTTTGGTAATAAAAAAAGTCAACCAAAACTGTCCTAGAATGCATTGAAACTACTCCCTCTCTGTAACAAGAGCATAGTATAGAGGGCACTTCTTCTAAAAAGTTACCATTTGCCGGAATGATGAGTTAACAGGTGGTGAAAATCATGGGGGTGAAGTTATTTGATTTGAAATGAAAGAGCTCGTCTGGGAAACCTATTTGCATCCTGGACCGGCTTTCATTAAGCACCTACGATGGTAATTGAGAGAGTTGAAGTTCTTTCTTGGAGAGAAAAACTTGCACAAGGATTCAAGAAAGCTTAAGGTAGTAAAAGTGTGCTCTCTCTTGGAAAATTCTATTTATAAGTTCCACACGGAGAGAGAAAGAGAATCTGAATGGGAAATGTTTATTTTAGAAAGGAGAAGGGGTGGAGCACTTTAAATCAAAATGGTTACTTTTTGGTTAATAGGCCTTGAGTGGGGTGACTGATGTTAAAAAAAAGTAACCCACGAGTGTTTGATGATTTACGTCATACTTAAATGATACCATGACACTCCTATTCTATTTAATATTTGATGGCAAATGTACAAAGAAGATAATTATGGAAATTTGAAAAAGACATGGACTCGAGAAAGAAGAAATATGTCACGTCAAAAGTAACAGAGATTTGGATAAGGATAACTAGAGGAATATTCATTTGATGAATCCTTATCATATCATGATCATTAGATGGTGTCTATTAAATAGATGATATGTATCAGATGATAAACATTACCTAATTCTTAGTCTTCATATAATGAGTTTTAACTGTCAGATAATAACTTTAAGATCAAGGGTCTATACTTAGCATACCTAATTCTCTGATCAAACACCGAAATCTTGAATCATCAAGAGGTTTAGTAAAGAGATAAGCTAGTTGATGGTCTATTGAGATGAAATACAGTTGAATATTACCTTTTTGAATATGATCCCTAATAAAATAATACCTCAAATTAATATGCTTTGTGAAAGACAAGGTTGTTTTCAGTGGTTATTTCACTTGTACTATCATAGAAGATTGAAATCTTCTTAAGATTGAAGTCATAGTCTATCAATTGGTTTTTCATCCATAGAATATATGAGCAACAACTGATAACAGCTACATACTCAGCTTTAGCTATAGAGGTGGATACATAATTTTTTCTTGCTTGTCCAATTGACAAGTTTTCCTCATAACAACTGATAGCCACCAGTTATATTTTTTCTATCTATCTTACAACCTGCATGATCTATATTTGAATAGACAATTAGCTTAAAATCTGAATATTTAGGATACTATAGTCCCAAATTGGGTGCTCCTTTATTCAACTTGATATTTAAATATAAGCTATTTGAACTTACTAGGTATCAAACCTAACACTTTTACTGACATGTAAAACAAATCCTAGTAGTGGTAGGCCTAAAGGTCGATGAGTTAGGCTAGGGGTTCTGTGTAGAGGCACAAGAGAGGATAACCTTTTTGGAAGTGATGTCATTTGGATGTGTAGATAGCACACTTTGGTGGTTGTAGTAACCCCGACTTAAATCTAGTTATACTATAATTAGATAGAAGTCCTAGGTAATGTTAATACTATATTTTTGAATCTCAATATTTTGTAACCATTGAAATTCATTTCTGGGTAAATATATGTATTTTGTGATATTTCCAGTATTTTTATCGAGGTTTAAATTTACTACTTTATTCAAGTTTTAAGTGGTGTTACATATCATCCGTTAACTAAGAGCCAATTTGGTACTTTTACTTCATTGTCTAATTCTTCAATTAAATTATATTAATTATACAAACACACACACATATGCAATACATAAAGCCTTCCCACCCATCCGTCCTCATTGTAGGTGTCTCACCATTCCCATCAGCATATCTTCGACATAAATCTTCCCCTCTTGAGAAATACACCCCAACCGAAGTAGACCTCGTCCGACGTGACTATCCCCAAGTACATGTACTCTCCTTGCTTCTCTCCCATCTATGAGCTCGCTTAACTTCTCTCTCCACCCCCCACAAAAACCTTGACCACCGTCATATTCCTTATTATTTTTTTCTCCCCTTCGACCGACACAAACCAACAACCGACCTCTTCCCATTGACCCACATATATACTTCGTGTAGGTTAGCCTGGTACATGAATAGTATAATGAAAAAAAGTTGTGATGATTAAACCGATAGGGGAGAAGAGTGGAAAATGGTGGTCAAGGTGGTACTTTGGTAAGTGTCGGAGGTGAAAGAGAGGGAACTAGGGTGGTAGAAAAAAATAGGTGGTGGCCGTTATTAAATCGATGGTGGAGGTGATTAAACTGGTAGTCATGGAGACTGTGTTAGAGGTCGAGGAGATGGCAATGGTGATGGTTTCGGAAATCGTGGTTTGGAATTGGTGGTAAAAAAAGCTTAGGTGCTTCTAGTGTTCAATATGATAAGGTTTTAGTATAACAAGTGTGGAGATGGTTTTGGAACTTGTATCGAAAGAAGGGGAGGTAAGAAGACGAGTGTAAGGTCAAATCGGGGGGTGACACATTTATTAATAATGATATATAGGGTTGGATTCACGTGAGACAACATTTTTACACTTAAAACATCACAATAAAATGTTCTAAAGGTAAAAAAATCTGAATCCTCACAGTGAAGTTACCTTCACAATGTTTCACTGTGAAGTTTCAAGTATAAAAATGTTGTTTCACGTGCCTCATGAAAACAACTTTGTCTCACATGATCTCAAGTCATGGTATATATATATATATATATATATATATATATATATATATATATATATATATAATCTTTTTTATTATAAATAAACAAGTAGACAAAAAGGTAAATTGATCAAATTACCCTTAAGTTAACAGATTAGGAGTTAATGGAGTTAGGGTAACGGACCGAACTTGAAACAAAATGAAAATCAAGGGGACAGTGAGTTTAATTATTTCACTTTAGGGATGAAATCCATGATTTGATGTAAATCAAAGAGACTAAGAATGTAACAGCAATGGCCTAAAAAACCCGAAACAAATCACTTAAAACCCAACCCGCAGGCTGCACTCGACCATGTCTGTGACCCAGGGTTGTGGCGCTGGTCGCCCGTGTCCCACTGACAACTCAGGGTATTCTTGTGACTTCTCCCGCAGGCTAGACCATGTGTTTGGTCGGGGGACCCCCTGTTCCTTGCTCTTCGAATCAACAATGAGTTATACGATCCTAGCCCTGACTCTAGGTCACAGGACAGGTCGTGGTGACTCATTTTTGCCCTGATTCTCTCCTTTTTCTTAGGTTTCCTCACTTAAATTTTTATCAAAACGTTATATTACATAAAGAACGTAAAATGGAATGTTTTAAGTGTCAAATCATAAAATTCGATCGAATTCAAGAGTATTCAAAAACTCAGGTGTTATAGAAAGAAATAGAGATTACTTTGTTGTTCAATTTCATATCAAAAGAAAACATTAGAGTTTTGTATGAATCAGTGAAGAAAAGGAGTGAACGAATAATGCTGAAATATTCAGTTTCAAATTTCAAGAAGATGGTGGATAGCCCGGTTCCAATAGAAGATGAATACTATTTTGAAACCAAGAATTCCAACATCAAGTCAACTAGTAGAAGTATTTGTCGAATATTAACAGAAACCAATGAAGGAAAAAAAAGCTTACAAAATTGCATATTTAGTATTTTTATTAGAGGATTTTGTTTAACTATGCAATAAATTTGATGAATATATGTTTCATGAATAGATAATGTTGAATTACAAGGAAGATTAGCATACATGTTTTCTGATAAGATAAATGCATACCAAATGTTGATGAAAATCTTTCATATTATTAACAATATATAGATCGTTGACTAAATTCAAATTTAATTTTTGTTTCTGACAAAGGAAATTTCGACGCATGAAACATATTCACTAGTGTACTTGATTAATGAATATGATTTCATCATCATTAAACCATACATTTTTTAATTATGTTTCATGGCCCTTGTGTTGAGTTACGGGATCTCAAGCACAGCGGACAATAAAACCGTAACCCCCCAAGGACCCATACGAACCGGAATAAATCGGGTGTTTCGAAATTATACCTCACAGTTAGCGAAACTTTGAATCACAGCAACAAACAAAGCTTGATGCCTCCACGGTATCCACGCGAACAATCCGAATCCTTTGCCTTCTCGTGATGCTAGACACGGTTTCAAAACTTAGAAAGAAAAGAGAGCATATTGTTGTAGGTGGTTTTTAGGAGAGAAAAAAATGCAAGACCAAAAAACTCTCTAGCATAAAAAATGTCATACATTTTATATGGACATGGGATGTATGGCCTAACCATCCCCATACTTCCACCATGCCTCCACCATGCTTGAGTGTAAGACCTTCCATGCACCATCACTCTCTTACAAAGCCATCCCTAGACATCTTTATTTATGTCCAACATAAATAATATCTGATTTTATTTAATCAGATAAAATCGATACAAATCAGATATGATAATTAAACATTTTAATTATTGAAACTCCTTMTTCGAATATGTTCAAAGCGTGTGACCCAATGGGTTCTCGACATGTTGATAATAAATATAAATCTCATATTTATAGTTATAAACGATGAGCG
>NC_037543.1:5720353-5721610 GCF_001531365.2 Cynara cardunculus var. scolymus
TTAACTAGGGACATTTAGAATACATTATTCTAAGGTTATTTATTATGAATAATTAAAACACAGAATATAATATAGACATAATAAAATGGGCAATGTCTTTACATTTATCAATTTCATGAAACAAACTCAAAGTTACAATCATCATATGATTGGTTTTTGGGCATTCACTAACAATCTCCCACTTGCACTAAAGCCAATCATTCATGCATCGTATACCAATGGATCTACAGTGGCCTTCATGCTTTTGCTGTGTTAACGGTTTGGTTAGTGGATCTGCAACATTGCTTTCGGTTGACACTCTACTTATACTAACATCGCCTCTTTCAATATTATCTCTAATGAGATGATATCTTCTAAGAATATGTTTGGATCTTTGGTGAGATCTAGGTTCCTTGGCTTGAGCTATAGCTCCATTGTTGTCACATAACAACTCCAAAGGACTATAACTACTAGGAACAACTCCAAGTTGAGAAATAAATTTCTTGATCCAAACGGCTTCCTTGGCTGCATCTGATGATGCGATGTACTTAACTTCTGTTGTAGAATCAGCTACTGTTGCTTGTTTGGAACTTTTCCAACTCACAGCACCACCATTAAGGCAAAACACAAAACCCGATTGTSATYGWAAATCATCTTTATCTGTTTGGAAACTTGCATCAGTGTAACCCTTTACACTYAACTCTTCTTCACCGCCATAAACCAAGAATGAATCCTTTGTTCTTCTCAAGTACTTTAGGATATTCTTGATGACAATCCAATTACCATATCTTGGATTAGATTGGTATCCACTCGTCATGCTCAAAGCATACGATATATCAGGTCGAGTGCATATCATGGCATACATGATAGATCCAATTGCTGAAGCATATGGAATCTTACTCATTCGTTCACTCTCTTGAGATGTAGTAGGACATTGCGTCTTAGAAAGTGATATTGCATGAGACATAGGTAAGAACCCTTTCTTGCTATCAGACATGTTGAACCTTTTCAATACTTTGTCTATATATGTACTATGACTTAAGCCAAGTATTTTCCACGATCTATCTCTATAAATCCGAATACCTAACACATAGGCAGCTTCACCCAAGTCTTTCATTGAAAAGCATTTTCCTAACCACATCTTTACAGACTCAAGTGTCGGAATATCATTTCCAATGAGTAGTATATCATCTACGTACAATAAAAGAAATGATACGGTGCTCCCACTAATCCTTTTGTAGACACAAGGTTCATCCTCATTTTTCAAGAAACCAAACT
>NC_037543.1:5721765-5726732 GCF_001531365.2 Cynara cardunculus var. scolymus
GTTGTATCATATATACATCCTCAAGTAAATTTCCATTAAGGAAAGCTGTTTTAACATCCATTTGCCAAATCTCATAATCATGATATGCTGCAATAGCTAGTAAAATTCTAATAGACTTAATCATTGTGACTGGAGAGAAAGTTTCATCATAATCAACACCTTGAATTTGTTTGAAACCTTTTGCAACCAATCGTGCTTTATAGGTAGTCACATTACCATCCATGTCAGTCTTTTACTTGAAAATCCACTTGCACCCTATAGGTCGTACCTCATTGGGTGGGTCAACTAAGTTCCAAGCTTGGTTTACATACATGGAGTCCATTTCTATTCTCATAGCATCTAACCATTTTTCGGAGTCAGTGATTGTCATACCATCTTGGTAGCTAATGGGCTCATCATCCATAAGCATCACATCCCCGGTATGAGTGATAAGAAATCCATATCTCTCAAGCCCATTCCGTTTTCTACCAGATCTACGAGAACTTTGTTCTACAACATCAAACTGTCTTTCCACAACACTTTGTGGATCCACAATTACTTGTGGTGTCTGTGTTGGTTCCATCTGTGTTGACATATTTTGATCTTGAATAATTTCAAGTTCTAWATTCCTCCCACTGATACCTTTGGAAATAAATTCCTTTTCCAAGAAGACACCAGTACGCCCAACAAACACTTTATTGTCGTGAAGATGATAGAAATAATATCTCATAGTTTCTTTGGGATATCCTACAAATATGCCTTTATCAGATTTTGGTTCTAATTTAGTTATGATTAGACGGCGTACGTAAACCTCACAACCCCAAATCTTCATAAAAGATAATTTGGGGCCCTTCCCAGTCCATATCTCATATGGTGTCTTTTCAACAGATTTTGATGGAACCCGGTTTAGTGTGAAAGCTGCTGTCTCTAGAGCATATCCCCAAAAGGATGTCGGAAGGTCAGATTGACTCATCATAGATCGTACCATGTCCAACAGTGTACAATTCCTCCTTTCAGAAACACCATTCCACTGCGATGTTCCAGGTGGAGTGAGTTGTGACATGATACCACAATTTCTAAGATGATCAAGAAAAGCATGGTCTAAGTATTCGCCACCTCGATCAGATCGAAGAATCTTAATACTCTTTCCAAGTTGATTTTGTACTTCATTTTGAAAGTCTTTGAATATCTCAAAGGACTCGGACTTATGTCGCATCAAATATACATAGTCGAATCTACTGAGATCATCAGTAAATGTAATGAAGTATCTATAACCACCTCTAGCTTGTATGTTCATCAGGCCACATACATCACTATGTATGTTCCCCAATACATCATTTGCTCTCTCACTTTGTCCAACAAACGGAGCCTTTGTTATCTTTCCTCTTAAACAAGCTTCGCACGTGCCATATGATTCAAAATCTAATTTGTTCAATAATTCATCTTTATGGAGTTTGGATATGCGAGTTTCGTTTATATGCCCAAGGCGACAATGCCAGAGATAGGTTAAATTTGAACTATTCGATTTGACCTCCCTTTTATCTATGTTATAAATCGGATTATCCATATTAAGAACATAAAGACTATTAATCAAACTTGCATCACCATAATATATATTACCAAAAGAGAATGAACAACATTTGTTCCTAATATTAAAGGTAAAACCTTTCCTGTCTAAACAAGATACATAAATCAAAATTCTAGAAATAGATGGTACGCAATAACAGTCATCGAGTTCTAATATTAATCCGGTCGGTAAAGTTAACAAAATAGATCCTACTGCTATAGCAGCAACCTTTGCCCCATTTCCAACACGCAGATCAACTTCACCTTTGTTCAACCTTCTAGTCCTTTTTAGTTCCCGCATGTTTCTACAAATGTGAGAACCACATCCGGTATCTAATACCCATGATGTATAAGAAGTAGAAACATTAGCTTCTATCACATAGATACCTGAAGTGGATGTTACATTTCCTTTCTTCTTTTCCAGAAGGTAGAGAGGACAATTTCTCTTCCAGTGCCCGGGTTTGTTGCAGTGAAAGCACTCACCCTCCTTAGGTACAGTTACCTTGGGTTTCTTAATGCTTCCTTTTGGCTTCAAATATTTAGAAGTGGGTTTGGCAATGGACTTTACTTTGCCTTTCCATTTCTTATCCTTACGAACCATCAAAATAGTGGATTTGTTATTTGCAAGTTCTTGCTCGGCAGTTCGTAACATGTTGAGCAATTCTGGAAGGGTTTTGTCAAAGTCATGCATGTTGTAGTTCATCATAAATTGACTGTAGCTATTTGGCAACGATTGTAAAACTACATCAATGGCTAACTCCTTTCATAAAGAGAAACCTAGTCCTTCAAGGCATTCAATATGCCCAATCATTTTAAGCATATGAGTTCCAACGGGACTACCTTTAGACATTCTACAACGGAACAATTCCTTGGATGTTTCATACCTCTCATGTCTAGCTTGCTCTTGGAATAGCAATTTTAGGTGTTCGATCATATCGAACGCCCCCATGTTTTCATGTTGTYTCTGAAGATCAGGTTCCATGATTATTAGCATTAGACATGAGACGTCCAAAGCATCCTCATCATGTTTTTTGAAAGTGTCCCTTTCAGTTCTCGGAGCACTAGAATTAGGCTCTTCAGGGATTTGTTGCTCCAAGACATACAGTTTCTTTTCAACTTTGAGAACAATTCTCAAAACGATACCAATTGATGAAATTTGTTCCGTTAAGTTTTTCTTTCTCAAGAATCGATCGTAAAGTGTTTTTGTTTCCGTTGTTGGTTTGTGCCATTGGTAATCTACAATAGAAAAGTAGAGTTTTTAGTGTCATGAAATTATTATTGTTTAATAAGGACTTTCATCAAACAAGCTCCCACTATTTTAATCAAAACAACAACCCTCTTTTATTGTTTCGAAAAACGTCACAAGCTTTCTAGTGGGCTAAGATCCATATTTTCATCATCAATCAATTTAGTTTTAGCTAACCGATCAACCAATAATGTTTTAGGTAAGCAACAACATTGCTAATTACATTTCTATGTAACTCTTGGATAGTTGAGTAAACAACTTTTATTTAAATTCATCATATGATTGTTCCCAACTCATGCCTCCAAATCCCTAATCCTATTAGGCTTAATTTGGTTAAGTCTGACCAAAAAATGGCTTGTAGGAATCATATGCTTACTTTATCTTACTAAGATTAAAGAGAGTACTCAACTTTAGCATGACTCACCGTCGATGATCAAAGTCTTGATAAGTGTCATGTTTGGAAAACATCTTAAACTTAATATTTTGGCGAGGGATTTTAGTTAGTTTGAATATACCATTCTTTCTTTTGTGATAGATCATTTCCTCATCGCTTGATTCAGCCGAAATCCAGATTGAAGGTGGATCACAAGGATCACTTGAATACCTTCATTTCTTAGGCAGCTTAGACCTTTGTGACAAAACCGGTTGAAATCTTGCATGATGTACTAAGACCTTATCACTCGAGATCGACGGTCCATTTTATATCTTATATAAAACCATTTTCCTTTTTACTTTTATCAAAACTCATTTTGATTTGTAAAACTTCTTTTACTTATACATTTAAATAAAACATATATTGTTTTAAAAGATTGTAACAAGTATCACATACAAACAACCACGCATAATATATCACAATATATAATGCGTAAAAAATGTGAGATGGTTATAGCCCCCTTATGCAATATTCATAGAGCCAAGTATGAATATTATTACATAAAATAAAATTCTATGACTCTAAGTCTTCTTATCTTCGTCACTTCATAATGCCTCCATCACTCGCTTTCTTTTATACAAAATACTTTACATTTCAATCAAAGAAACCTCGAGTTACATTCGAGGGGATTGGATGAGAGGAGAATGTACAAAGAGAGTATATAGAGAAAGGCACGACGTGCAAGTCGTATTTATCAAATATAATACATTCAAGACTAAGAGCTATAACCATTCACAAAACAAATCACATTATACATATTCAATCACATTGAAACATAAAATCGATTTGCAACACCACCGTATAAATAATACAAAATTCATACAACATTATAAAAAGGGGATTCCAAGTTCTTTGAAAAACTAACAAAAAGATCTACATCTTTTATGTTTTAGGATTTTAAAGATCTAGAACCCTTATGGGTCGAAAACCAAGTCAAACCCGTAGTGGGTTCGATTTTCGAACAACATTGCGACATTGTCGTAAACAATTCGTAAAATATTCATACGAAGTCGAAATGATGCGATCCAAAAAGCTGTAGAAATCTGATAGAAATATCTAGGTTTTTCATGTTTAAAGATTTTCGAGATTCAGAACATTTCTGGGACGAAAAAATTAAAACATTTACGAAACAAAAACATACAGCAGCAAAAACAGTTTTTAAATATAGCATGTATGTCACAAAAACCGATCTAGAGGTTCGTAAGAAGCTCTGATACCACTGTTGAGTTACGGGATCTCAAGCATAGCGGAAAATAAAACCGTAACCCTCCAAGAACCCATACGAACCGGAATAAATCGGATGTTTCGAAATTATACCTCACAGTTAGCGAACCTTTGAATCACAGCAACAAACAAAGCTTGATGCCTCTACGGTATCCACGCGAACAATCCGAATCTTTTGCCTTCTCGTGATGCTAGTCACGGTTTCAAAACTTAGAAAGAAAAGGGAGCATATTATTGTAGGTGGTTTTTAGAAGAGAAAAAATGCAAGACCAAAAACTCTCTAGCGTAAAAAATGTCATACATTTTATATAGACATGGGATGTATGGCCTAACCATCCCCATACTTCCACCATGCCTCCACCATGCTTGAGTGTAAGACCTTCCATGCACCATCACTCTCTTACAAAGCCATCCCTAGACATCTTTATTTATGTCCAACATAAATAATATCTGATTTTATTTAATCAGATAAAATCGATACAAATCAGATATGATAATTAAACATTTTAATTATTGAAA
>NC_037543.1:5727487-5732556 GCF_001531365.2 Cynara cardunculus var. scolymus
GGACATTTAGAATACATTATTCTAAGGTTATTTATTATGAATAATTAAAACACAGAATATAATATAGACATAATAAAATGGGCAATGCCTTTATATTTATCAATTTCATGAAACAAACTCAAAGTTACAATCATCATATGATTGGTTTTTGGGCATTCACTAACACCTTGGACCTACTAAAGCTTTTGATGCTTGCACCTAGTTTCATCAATATTAAAAACCTATGAATTTTAAGCATTTGATTACTGTATTTGGTTTCATCATCAGCATTACCTAATGAAAATGGTTTCATCATTTATGGACCTATTAACCCCTACTCAATTTATGTTGTTATTGATGTTGTTATGCACCTACTAATGCATTTTGTTTCATCGTGTATGAATACACTGCAATGTAATTCCAAAAACCCGAGTAAAAAATAAAGTGAATAATGGGTTCTTGGTCCCGATGCACTATTTTTTTTTGGGTCGCATGGACCCGCTGCATTGATTTTTGGGTTGGATAGACCTGACCTGATTCGGAATCAAGTGATTTGATACACCATCCCTAATTTCTGGACATGCTAAAGGGTTTAGTTAGTTTATATGGTTTCATCATTGTTAAAGCCAGATACATATGAAACTTTGTATTACTAAATATGGCTTCGTCAATGTTGTTGAAATGAAAATGGATTTGACTAATGCATTTTTTTGTTTCTTCATTTATGAACTCAATGCACATCTAATTTGACTGGTAGTTCAATGTATTTAGTTGATGAACAAGAATATAATAGCTATGAGTACACTACACTTTATTTCATCAAATTATTATGAACAAGTACAATTTTGAAATAACATTAAGGATTCATTGTTAAATAATATTAGTTTAGGGATGACAGAATACCAATAGGGGTGCATTGTTAAGTAATATGAGTTTAATCTGATTCTGTTGAGTAATATAATGCATGTAACATTTTGAAGTTGACGATGGCGTAAAAATAAGTGAATCCTATGTTCATAAAGGCGGATCAAGTAAATCAACAGGGTAAAAGAGTAAATACATAGCAAAAGTAAAAGAGGTGATTGGAAATGAAGATGTTGGACATGAACAGATAACTACACAAGGTAAGTAATGCATGCAACAATAAATCATTACCTAAATACTAAATTTAGGTAATGAACTTATGAATATTTGTTCACTATTGGGACTTGATGAAACAAATACCATAAGTTTGAATAGTATATGAAACCATATTAAAATGAACTCTTTACATATAAATGCAATTGATGATAATGCATCTTAAGAAACAAAAGATTAAGGATAGAAGGTGATTTTTATGGAACAAATGTTGCAATTTAGATATGCAATTTACATCATATCCATCAAATCATTTAAATAAGAAGTTTAACATAACTTTCTTCTAACATATGGATTCAAATAGTGATTTCGATAAAGGGACCAGGGAGGATCAAAAAATTCTTTCAATGAGTACACGAAGCAAACAACGCCAAGACCGCAAAAAAGATGACATATAAGAAAAAGGTGAAACAAACTAAAATGGGTATGAAGATATAAAAGCTGACATAAAACGAATGGAAACAATGAAAGATAACATTCGGTTTACTTATGAAATACACCTCTATAATTTATTTAGGTTCAAAGAACTTTTTTTGCTTGGTACCTAATGTGATTCGTGGATTAATAAATCACAAAGCGTTGCATGAAACAGTCGTAGGACTAAACAATGAATAGAGGAATGCAGTTAGGGAGACGGGGTTGGGTTCATTATTAGACATGACAATAAATGAATCCCATCAAAGATTGGTTTCTATGTAGTAGACAACCTTGATACAAGGAACATGCACTTGAAGGTTAGAAATGGAGTAATACCATTTTTTTGTTGAATCAATCCATTCCTTGTTAGGGTTATCGATGGTAGGTGTTGATTTACTTGAGCTAGAAGAAGTGAATGACGAATTGAATATCGCATATACACGGAGGCAACAATTTGAGAAGAAGAAGATGAGGCCTAAAGATGTTATGAGATTAATACATCAATTAGATGATGCAAGTTTCAACTTCTAAATCAACTTCCTGGTATTATTCGTGAATCTCATGGCCGATTGCAACCGAATGCGGTGCTGCATTTTCTGTTTCCTCTCATGAATAAGGAATTAAGATATGATTTCCGAAATAGATTAGTGTATATATACATCTACGCTTAACTGCATACAAGTAAAACACGATGAAATTAGACATCAAATGTAATACAACATGATGTATTATACACACCAATATACAAAACATGAACATCATGCATTAAAAAACTATTCCATGTTGGTGATTTTAGTGTCACCGGTTACATTTAGTGTAATGGATTTTATACGTGTGTTTCAAAGGGATTGAACTTTGTTCTAAAACAAGTATGGAAAGTGTGGAGTGCACGCTTGTATTAGTCTAAGTCGGTCCCGGAAATATTTAGGGGGCAACGCCCCCTGAACTCAAAACGGGGGTCCCAATTCTATATTTTTCTCTAGTTTTTGATCTTGATTTCTGCCAAAATCAAGATTGTTGCTTTTACAATTATCCCAATTCGGATTTCGTGATACCAGGCATATACGGTCGAAATATCGAATTTGGAAAGTGATTCACATGATTGTAGAAGAAATCCGGTTGGATTTCAACATTCCACAACTTTCGAGTGAGTTAACCACCCCTATTTCACCATATTATTGCACTTGACAAAATTTGAATATCAAAAACACCTTCAATCTAACATGTATTAATACTTTAATTTAAATAAAGTAATTGCAAATGAATTAAGATTCATTACATTGCACAACAAGAGTATAATAAAATAATAACAAATAACTACAAGGGTGGTGCCAGATTGGATTGAGTTTGAGCGGTCAAAAGTGTCTCGAGGTCCCATGTTCGAATCCAAGGAGGAATAAAAATCCTCTTGTGGCCACGGAGGTTCAAATATGATGACTCCGGGCTACCCGTGAAGCAGGTGGTCGTGAAGAAAACATTAACCAAATCAGATATTTCGTGTTTACAAAGACTACAAGAGAATATGAAACGAAAACCCAGCTAAACATGAGAAAATTATGAAAAGAAATCCAAAAAAAGGCTATATATATTAATCGGGAAATTGCAACTCCAATTCTCAAAGAATGCAGGATGTTGATCCACTACCCTTCAAGATCTCCTAATAGTGAGGCACGGTCCTTCTACTTCAACACTTCAACTTCAAGACTTTGACAATATCAAGCCCTTATGAAAATAATCTTGTCAAGAATATAACAAAAGTTAAGATTGTTAAAACATATTATATTTCAACAGATCGCACTGGGATTAGTTGGCTCACATAGCGGGTATATATCCAGGTTAATAAAAAAATAAACACATTCAAAGACCTACACCAATATTCTCACTTGAAACATGCTTTTTGATTCATGAAGCATATCTAACGAAAATCACCAACTTAAGACTCAAAAACATGAAAAAGTGGTACCTTCAGGATCTAAATGATAACATGCACGAACAATGTTCTCCTCTTCGTTCACAACACAATTACTTAACGAACTATTTAGACTAGCATGCTCAGTCTCTATCCTATCAACAACTGCATCTTCAATTGAAAAAAAGACCTGAATCTTTTGCATTACATGAACGTTGATAACCATCAAACTCATACCACAATCCAACCATTGAATCGAAAAACTGATATTCGGCTACAAAAACATCTTTAACATAAATTTCATTAACTGATTCAGATGGATCCATTTCCCTTGCATACACAAAAAGGGGTGAATGAAATACCCTAAAAAATAAAATAGTTGCGTTGAAGAAGAAGATATTCATCCAATCATCGCCAAAACGGTTATAATTAAAAATAAACAAAATACAATCAATGTAGATCAGTTTCAATATTTTGCAAAAAATAAATATATAAAATATAGTAGTTGTTCTCTTAATTAAAAAGATGAAACTACCCTTCCTACATTAAAAACGAAAAGAAATACAAAATATGGAAGGCAATGATTGAGTTGCATCAGTTGTAACAATATAACGGATTGTATTTGAAACATGCTATCTCTCTACAGGAGTTCGATTGCAAACTTGTTAGCCTGACATGTATCGTCATTTATCCCTATTTGCCATGAGTAATAAACATAGATTTACAACATTACTGATAAATGATACATCATTCATTATAAATATCCCATGAATATCTAGAACATGAAATATTCTTCTGTGTCATCTAAATGAAAGTTAAGTTTACAACTGAATCTGTGTTTATATATACTAGAAGAGTACTCGCGCAATGCAGCGAGACACATCTCGATTTTAATGTTCTATTTTAYTATTTGTCTCTGTCGATGTTATAATACAATTTTATGTGTTTTTAATAAAGCAATAATGATTACATTTTTGAATAAAATATAAATTTAAAGTTATCATAATTTTTAAAAAAAAATAGATCAACGTTATAATATCAAATCAACTATTTAAAAGTTCTCATTTTTATATAATTTCTTTACTTTTTTTTATTATAATTCAATTTTGATTGTTTTACTACATTATATATTGCATTACATTTTCCATTCTTGTTGTTTGTTTAAAATTATGATTTTTAAATTTAATAACGAAATAATTTATTTTTAGTTTAATAATATAACATTTCACAAAGATAATAATTAAGTATTCTTGTTAGAACTCAATAATTATCTTATTTATATTTTAGATTTTTTATATTTAAAATGAGATGTTTATCCTGTATTTGATTATATTTATCTGGAGTTAGTTACACGAATTCAAATATGGACCTTTAATAAGTTGTACTTACGCACAATCTATTTGCAATCTTGAGTTTTAAGTAATATGCATTATTAAACAGTACTTTACGCATAAAAAGTAGTTCTAAAAAGTTTTTCTCAATTGTTTTATAGTATAGTATAGATTATGTGTTTTTTAAAAAGCAATAATGATTTATTTTTGAATAAAATATAAATTTGTAGATACCATAAAAATTTAAAAATATATATATCAATGTTAATACCAAATCAACTATTTAAAAGTTTTCA
>NC_037543.1:5733617-5735135 GCF_001531365.2 Cynara cardunculus var. scolymus
ATATATATATATATATATATATATATATATATTAATCATATAAATATTTTTTATATTTGTAATTTATTTATATTTTGTTTTCTTAAAAATTAATAAAATTATTTGTATAACTTGGTATAGAATCTTGGGTTCATTAAAGTCGTCTTCTTTTGCCTTTGAAACTCGCTTTTCCCCTTGATCATGTGACTTTTAATCCACGCGCATTCACGATAAATTCATATTATAGCGCGATATACGAGATTTTGGCGACAAGAACCCCATTTACTAAAATCACATTTTTTTCTCTATTTCCCTTCTTCTTTATAATATTTACAATATTTCACCCACGTCTTTTTATATAATACCTTAAAGCCCCTATGTTTGAAAAAAGTACACAAATTGCAACCATTTCATTTTTATGATGTCTAGTGAAGTTTTTTACCCTACAAGTTTCAAAGTAAGGGGTCGTTTACCTAAATACTTATGCGGTAAGTGTTTAACGGTAAATTCAGTTCTATTGTTTACTTATCGGGTACGAATTTAGTCTATCAAAACGACATCGTACGTTACGATTTACCTAGTAAGCATTAACCGTGGTAAGAGCAGTTGTCATTACTTACCGAGTAAGACTCTCGATCCCTACCTTCGTTCTTACCAGGTAAGATTCTTGATCCTTGTTATATTCATTTGGTAAAAAAATGTGACTTGATAAACGCTTACCCGAGTAAGCATTTGGTAAACGGATCCTAAAAATCATGTAAACCAAAATGAATGTTTGATTTTGATTTAGTTTGGAATGATATAATTTAAATAAGAATTCGTACGTATTGTTGAACAAGATTAATTTGGATTAAAAAAATAATTTATTGCTTAATTTTAATACTATTATTAATATTATATAGGAAACTTATTTATGTACTAAAATAATTAAATGTTGCTTGAAACAAAAATATCTAACCAAATGGCCTTTGGCATAGCGGTATGTGAGTCTTTGGCCTCCTAAGAGGTCTAGGGTTCAAACCTCATCAAAAGTGAGGAGGGTGTGTGAGTTTATATTTGTTCTATTTGCCATATATAAATATTATATACTTAAAAAAAATCTAAGGAATCGGAATGAAAATAGGAATGAATATATAAGGGAATAAGAATCAATATATATCCATTTTATTATATTATATTGCTTTATATTACTTTTCATTGTTGATGTATGGTTTAAAAAAACTCATCCTACAATAACAGTCTCTCTCTATTTTTCTTCTTGTTTCTTATCCAAACTATAGCCATGAAACATCACATCGATTTTTTGAAGAACATAGATGAAGGTTGGGACGAAGAACACAGATGAAGACTGGGACGAAATTCACCACCACCACTGCGGTTTTGGTCCCTGTGATGACCCTCCCCCAACCATCTCTGGCTCTCTTCACAACCACCACCACTCAGCAGCCTCCATCTACAGTCATCTGGCCGATCTCTTCCCTGCTCCGATCGAAAACCCCCAACAACACCCTCCTCTTTCTTTCTTATCCCTCCCTTCAC
>NC_037543.1:5735335-5736927 GCF_001531365.2 Cynara cardunculus var. scolymus
TTCACAAGGAACAAAATGGAAAGACGAGAAACAAACCTAAATCCCGATTCCTTCTTAAAACCCAAATTCGATTTCTATCAAGGGTTTCACAAGGACATGAGAAAATCGAAGATGAGAAACAAATAAATCGATCGATTTGTTCAACGTATTGAACCGAAGAAAATCGGATATGAGAAACAAAGAAATCGATTGATTTCTTTAGCATCTATCTAGGGTTTCACAGAGAACATATCAAACAAAATCGAAGATAGAAACAAACCCACATGATGAGGAACACGATTGATTTCTTCAATGTAATGAATTTCAAGATGGTAAGAGGACTCATCTCTTCAACGTATTGAACTAAAGACGATGAGAGGTTGCTTATGTTGGAGGAGGCGATGGGATTGATTAATTTGGTTCATTCCACCCAATTTGGAGTGGAATGGCTTTTTGACCTTTCTATTATAAGGACTGATTACATTAATTGTAACCAAACATCATCAATCATTTCATTTACATTCCTTTTTTGAACCAAACTAATACAATCAATATCATTCCCATTAATTATTGTCTAATACCCCCAACCAAACACCCCCTAAATCTATTGATATTATAAGTTAAGGTTTGGTTTGCAGGATTTCAATGGAATTTGAATAAATTGTAATAATTAAGGCCATTGATCAAATTTTGTTTAGGCGTTTGTTTTACCTATGGAATATAATTGAATTTCATATATTCCATCATAATTGAGAAGGAATTCAATAATATTTCATCTTATTTTCTTAAAAAGACAAAATTATTTCTGCTATCGATCTAAACTACCACCAATTATAAGCACCGTCGACCAACATCGTTCTGAACCACCAACTACCATTGTTCTGAACCACAACCGATCACTGTTCTAAACCACCACCGACCACTATCGATATGAACCACCACCAACCATTAACGATTTGAACCACCGTCGATCTGAACTAACGCCGACCACCACCATTCTGAACCACCACCGATCTGAAACACCATTTCGAACCACCGTCGACAACTATCGTTCTGAAACAGTGCCGACCACCATCGATCTGACCCATCACGGTCCTAAATCACCCATCTGAACCACAATAGTTGGATTTCAGTTTCGAAATTTTAAAGACTTTTTGGTCATTTATCAATATTTTATTCTGATTCTGAAACTACATTATATAAACCAAATAAACAGATTTCAATTCATGTAACTAATTCAATGTTTGTCAACCAAATATGTGATCAAACATAATAATTTTTTTTTTGATAAATTATATTCCATTCAAAAACATTTTACGAATCAAACATCACCTAAATTTCTTTAGTGGTTCAATTAGTTTCTAATTTGTTTTTGAAGCAAACCAGATAATGTTTCAAAATTCTATATTTTATTGTTTTTAAAAGGAATTTTAGATATTTAATTACGGAAGCATAAATTGAAATTTACTGTTAATTTATTTTACAAAAATCTGGTTTGAATGGGTAAAAAGTAGCATAGGATACTAATTAACCCTGATTAATACTAATTGTTAACTATTACTATTGATTATTAATATAATACTAATTAACATTGATTGAAATTTATTAATTAA
>NC_037543.1:5737239-5746652 GCF_001531365.2 Cynara cardunculus var. scolymus
ATAATAATTGAATTATAACAGAATACTTAATTATTATCTCTATAAAAAATTATATTATTAAACTTAAATTTAATTACTTCGTTAATAAACCTAAATTAAATTATAATACAAAAAATTGAATTAAGAAAATTACACCAAAAATGAGAACTTTAAAAAAGGTTAATTTGATACTGATATCGATATATATTTTTTTTAAAATTTTATAATATTTTTAAATATATTTTTTTTATTCAAAAATAAAAACATTGTCGTTTTCTCAAAACCATATAAAATCATACTATATGAACATGAAAAAAAACGAAACATTAAAATCAAGATGTGTTTCATTGCATTACACGATTATCCTTCTAGTTAATTATAAAATAGTGTTATCTTTGTTAAAAGAAAAATTAGAATAAATATTTTCATCATAAATCATGATTAAAATCAGAACCTTAACTAACTATAAACTAATATTTTCCTTTGAGAATGTAATAACCCAAAAAAATAATAATAATAAATAAATAAATAAATAAATTGAATGCAATTTAATGACGGGAAACTCAGTGGTCATGAAACCTACGATMATTTATTATGRCTTATCGTTTCATATTCCGTGAAACCGCCGATGACTTAGTATATATATATGGGGAGGTCTTCAAGCATAGAGATAACAAATTCTCGGGAAAGGAAACTCGTATAAAAGAGGTGAAAGATGAGGATGATTTGGTGAARCGCAACAAGTTTGATGCGTTTTTRGGAGTTTGTAGCTTTATGTGTAGTTTGGGGTTAAGAAGGAGAACTATTGTGAGAAAATGCGACGGTGGACGTTGTAATGAGAGTTGACGGTGCTCTACATCGTAGTTAGTTTGGCACCAATCGGGGAGACGCTAGCTACTTCAAAGATCGGTTTGGGCTACGCCATGTATTGTGAGTTACACGTGATTTATTTTTAAAATGGTTRCATGCCTTATTTCTTATTATCCACAAGTTGTTTGAAGTTTCTCGAGATTTTTGATATGTTATATATGCGGGAAAAGTGCGATAATTTTATAATATGTGTTGTGTGTACTTGTGTGTCAATGGGGATGTACTACGATATGATTTTGTAAAGACGAGGATGCTTTGTGAGCTTGTCTAAACCGTAAGTGCGGACATGCTGTGTGAGTTCGCCAGGTAATGYTGTGTGAGRTAGACATTTCCCATGACGCTGTTGCTTTGTGATGTAGACACACACTATAATATATTTATTTTGTGAAAATCATTATTCTCATCAAGGCATGCTAAATTTATGAAGCTTCGTGAAAATTGTTTTTTATAAAAGTTGTTGTTCATGCATGAAAACCGTGGATTCACTGGGCCTAAGGCTCACCCAAAACTCTTTTAAAACTTTTTCTCCCAGGCGGCTATTAGACTGGAAAGAAAAGTTGGATAAAGAGATAAATAAGGGTTAGCATCAAAKAAGGGTATGTGCAGATCAAGGCATTGTTATATAGAGCAAAGTTATGCTCCTCAAGATTGTAAGTTTAGATGGTGATATAAATTGTAAGATTAGAAATTTTATTTCCGCTGCAATGTAAGTGTTTGATCTTGGGATACTAGTTTTGTTATATTTAAGTATTCGAAATTTTGGGATGTTACAGAGAACATTATCATTGACAAAAAATATGATCACCATATATGAATAACGAAAAGTTTTGGGGGCATATGAGTAATTATGTAAATAATTAAAGGGGGTATTATAATTAGCTTGAAATGTAAGAGGACCTGGATGTAAATATTGGAAGATAAAGAAGAAGCGCGTTGGTGATGTGGTCACAAAAAAGATATCTTCCAAGGAATAAAATATTGAGGGTAACACTTTCCAAAATGATATAAATATAGTTGGAGGTTGTTTTTAATGGTTTGTTGCAAGATGATTAAGAGATGATATAATGTAAAATGAAACATGGTTGTTTAATAATTGTTTAGAATGAAATTAGGCGTTGAATGATTCATAGAGGCACATGATACAAAATTACTCAGAGGATTTTGTAACCATTAAGAGACATTTTTTTGTTCAAATAAGATTCACATCTTAGCGATTCAGTGATTGTCTTTTAATGGAACTATTAACAGATAAATAAACAACCCTTATAAATGATATTAAAAAAATATGTATGTAAGAGGGAACCATATATTCGAACTTGGTTTGATGGGATAATTTCTAAGTTGACTAACGATGAGGCAGAAAATTCCTGAATTTATTAAATAAGGTAAGGTCGGGATGAGAATACCTCTCAACCCTAGCTGCGACTCTGTCCCCAAGTATTTCATAATAAATTTTTATGTATATTATATATAAATATATTTTGAATGATTAGAAACTTGTAAAATAGATTACAGTATCGACTTGATGGTTCGTGAGAAACTTTTGATGATATAACAATATGGATGCATAAAATTTCAGTTATTAACTATTTTAATTGATATGTTTGTATTTGAATTCTATTTGTTTGATGCTAGTCATATACAAATACAACAATTAGAGTTTTATTGATTCAAGTTTTAACGTGATACATCATTCAAATGTGAAATATATATATATATATATATATACACACACACACACAGAGAGAGAGAGAGAGAGGAGAGATATTTTACAAACTGTCAAAACCGTCGATTTCATTGTTTATTTTAGTGAAAAATTTTCATGAAATTATTTAATATGATGAAATTGTTTCAAATAATTATGGACATTATCATCTTCATTCTATTAACCTTAGTAAACAAATTTCATCAAAATGAGAAATACATGAAACAATTTAATTTTTACATAGAATCCAAAAAATCTAAAACAATTTTCATAATTAAATGAATTATTTGAAACAATTTCATCATATTAAACAATTCCACAATTTTTTTCCCATTAAAATAAACAATGAAATCAATAGTTTCACGGTTTGTACAAATAGTTTCATTTGCATTTTATCACTCTCCTATATATATATATATATATATATATACATATATAAAGGGAAATTCCTCATTTCCCGACAGGGATGGGAATGGAAATGGGGACGGAATTCCTGACGAGGGTGGGGATGAAAATTTGAATTCCCGATATCCTTGAACCTGCTGTCATCTCTAAATATGTTTGATTTTAATATTCAAAATTATAACTTATTGTTACACGTGTTAAAATATAATTCAAATTATGTTAAGTTGACCCATCAAATTTGTATTGTTAACACTATAAATAATTAATATACTCAAATACTATATAAGTTTATTTTTATATAAAAAAATTTAGGATGCTGTAAGCATTTTTGATATATTTTAAGTCAATTTCAACTAATTTGAAATATTAAATTTTTTGATTTAATATGTTGTAGATAAAATATAATATAAAGCGACAAGGTGTTTAAGTAATGAGCTGAAATTGTTGTAGATTTCACTTCAAGCTTTTATTGTAGATATAAGCTTTTATTTGTCGCGGAAGTTAGGAAGATAAGACATGTAATCTTAAATAATCTGACTATGATAAATTTGCTAACACTGAAAGAGTGAAGGGACGAAGTATTGTTTCAGATCCGACGGACTAAGGAAGTTCTTCATATGTTGGCATCGATTTCTCCTAAGAAACTATCCCAAACAAGTTCTTTTAAAGCGGGTGAGTAACAATGAATGAAAAATATGACCTTTCATATCCACCATTGCATTAAATACTATTGTCCAACTTTAACGCACGTCTTCATTTAATTTGCTGATATATGCATGCTAGTACTCTTCATTTCAACCTTTGAGGTTGATGTAGACACTTGTTAACCTACCTCATCTTTATGTATGCCGAAGGAATAGTAAAATAAGTATAACGCTAATAAAATAGCACTTTTGAACTTACGTTGGCTGACATGTTCTTATACCAAGAAGGGTGTTGGAGAGTTGGTGAACCAAACTTGTTGGACAAGTTTATACTCCAAAATTCGTATTGCCAATAGTAGTATTTGTTAGACTACAAGAGTACTAGTTGATATTATCTTGTATTGACCTTCTTTATGGCTAGATGGCAAACCAATCCGCTTTGTTGACAATCTTGACCTCAATTCAACTAGTCTTCAATTTTGTTGAAGGGATTTTTCTCTTGGACTAATACAAATAGTTACAAGACTTTTACAAGTGAAAAATCAGATCTTTTTCTATTTCGAAATATAAGCTATAGATCGAATTTCCAGCTATAGAATTACTGTGAAGGTGCTTTGTTGGATACCAAAACACTTGGTATAAATTGTGGATATTTGACTATTTAAGCTTAAGTGACAAAGAGGAATGTCTTTCGGATCTCCTTGATTTGGATGGTAAACTCTTAAAGATAGAAGAGTTGGCTTCATAGTTTATACAAGAGGATCTGATGAGTTACATCCAAGACCTAAGGCTCAAGGGTTAGATGTTACTATATTAGAACTATATCCTATGGATGAAGTTCATCAGATATATTTCTTGTAAGACAAGATAAACAAAAGTTTCCTTTTCTAAGTATTTGATCCGATATTATAAATATTATTTATAAATCCGATGATTGAGACCAACATAAAGTCCTTAATCAATTCATAAATATATCACAATTTCAACCGTAATCTTACTTTCTTATTTGCTTGAATCTTCAACTTTCTTCTTTGAGTTTGTTAGCCTTATCTTTATGTTCTCATTTCGATTTTAGTTCGTTAAACACAATCGCTCAACTAGGTTGTAAAATGATGTACTAAAGTTTCAACCAACCGATCCACCCCGTATGGTTTGGATTGGGTTGTACTTTCGTCTGGGTAGGATTAGGTTGAGATTTTTCAAACCAAAACATCAGGTTGGGTTGTTCATAAAGTAATTATAATCATTTTACATATACTTTCTTTAATAACATTTAAGTTAAATTTATAGATAATTAACTACTAGAGAGTCATTTTTTTTTTTGCTACAAATAAAGTTTTATTCATCTCAAAATACAAAAATAGTTGTTAATAAAACCATTGTACCATTAAAAATTGATTATCTTTATGTAATGATGACTGAAGAATCAATTAAACGTTGACATGATATAATGGTTTTTATAACACTGTTTGAAAATTCGATGCTTTTGATCACGTTTCTTGAAAATTGTATGATTTCCATAAAGGTTTTCAAAAGGTGGATAGTTCTTATAACAGTTCAAAATGTTTTTAGTAATTGGAAGTAGGGGTGCTCAAAAACCCGATCAATCCAACCCAACCCAACGTAAAATAACCCAACCCGAAGCAACCCGATGTCTAATCGAGTTGTAAAATTGTCAAACCGTAGGTATTGGGTTGATATTAGGTTGATACTTTTTGAACCCAACCCAACCCGATGAACCCGATGAACTCGATATCCTTTTATTTCTTGGATTTAATATGATTGATGAATTTCTATTAATATATACATTAGACAATTACACTATCATGTATGCTTTTCATATACACATATTTTCAATCTATTCATATCTCTATATAACTCATTCAGTAACTGTGAACATATATATGTAAATTGAGAAAATTAACTGAATGTGATATACGTAAGAAATATGAATAAGTTGTATCAAATGGTTGATGATGAAAAATAAATTATGAGTAGAGAAATAACATATTCAAGGTTAGAAGAATATTTTAATATACCAAAGTATCAACCCGACCAACCCGACTAACCCGACCAACCCGTACGGGTTGGGTTGGGTTGGGTTGCACTTTGGTTTGGGTTGGGTTGAGTTAAGATTTTTCCAAACCGTAAGCATTGGGTTAGGTTGTTCAAATGTCCTCAACCCGATCAACCCAACCCATGAGCACCCCTAATTGGAAGGGTAATTGGACAACACAACGAAATATGTCTTGATCTTAATGTTTTGATATTTTTTGTCTATATCGATTTTATGTGATTTTGAGAAAGCGATAATGTTTTTATCTTTGAATCAAATATAAATTTGAAGATATTATAAAAATTTGGAAAATATATGTTGATATTATTTAAAAGTTCTCATTTTTTGTGTAATTTCTTTAATTCAATTTTTTTATTATAATTTAATTTAAGTTCAATAACGAAGTAATTTATTTTTGATTTAATCATATTATTTTTTATAAATATAATAATTAAGTATTCTGTTAGTATTCACTTATTATCCAAATTATATTTTAGATTTTTATATTTAAAATGAGATGTTTATCATATATTTGATTATGTTTGTCTGCGTTTAGTTACACGAATTTAAACATGAAGTTTTAGTAAGTTGTACTTGCACACAATCTATTGTCCACTTTAATAAATTCCTTCAAAGTCAAATTCTTTTGATGGATTCCATTTCATAAATTTCATTTTATAAACCAAACGTCCTCTAAGAATACATAAAATTTCATTTATCCACTTTTTCTACTTTTAGGTGTTTTAACAAATTTATTAAGACGTTTTTAAGATAAAGTGTCATATTAACTATTTTGTATGACACTATTTGAAAAGGTGTCCTATAAACAAAAATGTCCTATAAAAACATGGGTTTATATGATATTTCTTAAACTAAAATAGCTAAAAGAACAATTTATTTTAAAAACGTCAAAAAAAACTTGTTAAAACGTCTAAATATGTCAATAGAGTACCTATGTGGCTTCACATGTGTATCCATCCCGTACATTTGAAAATTTGTTATGATAATACATATCCAAATCGAAATACCTAAATATGTCATTGAAGGAAGAATGTTTGTCGAAACATAAATGCCAACAATGTACTTGATTGAAAAGTATGGTATAGCGACTGATACGTACAAACGTACATATACATATATGTGAAGAAAGTTAAATGAAAACTTAAAAATGTGTATAACCGTAAGAACTAGTAAAATATGGTATAGTTTCATATATGAATAAGCAATTCAATATTATGCCTTGTAGAGGAGGCGTTCTGGTGGGATTCTCACGGACATGCAATCAGTTTTATAAGGATCGAGTAACATTGCTTACATGTCTATAAATTTCACAAGTGAAATAATACCATTTTGTTTTACATGTAAAAAAATAATATCATCTTGAATCTTAGCCTTAGGTAATCAAAATTCACCGAATGATTAAGTTTGGTCTTCGACATTATTAACAACATAGACGAAGGATCATGTGAGAATAACAATTATGGTGAAAACACTATACGGGCTTTTGGATGAGTTGACTTTTTAATCTTATTTTTTTTTTCAACTACATTCATCTACCTTTATGTTCACTTAAAGACACTTTCATGAACTTTTACATGCATTCAATCACTTTCAAATATTTGAATTTGTTAAAATTTCGGTCATGATGATAAAAATAGGTATATAAAGGTAGTTGGATGTATATGAAGGTTTTGTTCTCACATCTCACCATAACTCTTATTCTCACCAGTGATTACTGAATAAATCACATGTGATACAACATGCTAAAAAGGACGCGGACGACTTGGTCAACACGACCAAGAGGCACGGGAAAGGTTTCCCGCTCTATGGACGGTTAACACAACATGCTTGTGTAAACATAGACGACACCCTTCAAAGCCTTGCGAATTCTATGACCTTTTGTAACCCTTACATTAAACCTACAAGCATGTAATACATTTTTCTGCTCCGAGTAACTAAGGGGCCGTGTTTACCAGATACTTACTTGGGTAAGTTAACACCAAGTCACATTACCTTACCGGATGAATAGGGTAAGCAAGCACCAAGAATCTTACCCGGTAAGAGCGAGACAAAGACCAAGAGTCTTACCCTGTAAGTGAGAGCGAAGACTCTTACCACGATAAGAGCTTACCGGATACATTGTTGCATACAATACCGTTTTGGTAGACTAAAATTTTACCCAGTAAGTAAATGATAGTGTTAAATTTCACCAGTTTGTGCTTATCGGATAAGTGTTTGGTAAACAGCCCCTAAGTTGCCTCTTAGATCTAGAGAACATCATCTCATCGTCACTAAACAACATAAGATTATGCATTTCTACAAATTTATAAACCTGATACTTGTTACTTTCCTTCACAAACTTCACCCTAAAACATGCTTTGCAGCCACACCTCTTGAAACTTGTATTTTGTCGCTTACGGGAACCGGACACAACTTTCAATGTATCAAAAGACTTGTTATTCGGTACCCCCTCTGTGCAATATACGAAATACCTATTCGTGATAAGACCATCCCTATTTATCTTCTTTAGATAAACGAACATCAAATCCACACTGTTCTGCATATTTCTTATAGATTAAGAAGATACATAACACATGAACAATAAATAACATAAAAACAACTACTTCATGTACCGCAACTTATTCTTTCAAGCACAATGATTAATAAATACATGAATAAAGTTTGATATTTAAAAAAGTTACAATCTATTAACCCCAAAAAAGACGAATACACATACCAAATAAACCTCACATTCGTCATCCGACGAGTTTAAACCCTCCACCGTTGAACATCATCATGAGTACAATCGTCAAAACCTGTATCAAAACATTCATTAACAATATAATCATTCATCATTTACTATGTAAAAGAATTCACGAACCGGATATAAAAACTAAGGGGGTATTTGGGGTTGCTTATTTGAAACAACTTATGCTTCTCAACAAAAACACTTATCAACTTATTATAAGTCAGAAGGGTTTAACTTTTTCAAAAACTCCTTATTACCTGTTTGACACCCGTATAAGTTGTTTATCCAAATATTCAAAAGTGCTTATTACGGTGCTATATCGGAATAAGTCAATAGATTGTTTTTATAAGCAATCCCAAACACCTTTTAAATAAAAAAACTAAAAGTAAAATTTTACACTAAAATGACTAAAACACCCTTTCAGGAGTTAATTTACATAAATAAAAATTGCAAAAAAAAACTCTAATTTCTGATTGGACAAGGATAGTTTGTGGAGTTTGCATAAAATATGGAGTTTGTAATCGAAACTTTTCTTACATATATACATATTATATATGACTTGGGTTTACGTGGGATTTGAAATTTCAGAGCAAAATATTATGAAAGTAACATTTATATTATTTTTGTTATGAAGTCTCAGACGTTTTTTACTTTCACAATATTTTACTGTGAAGTTCTAAGTCTAAAAATATGGTTCATGGGTCTCACGAAAACAATATGGTCTTATGTGAACTCAATCCTATTATATATATATATATATATATATATATATATATATATATATATATATATATATATATATAAGGGGCCTAATGAAATGAGAACTAATTAGTTTGTGGTAACTGTGAGAACCAATATTAACCACAAATCAATAGATAAATTAGAAAATTTATAATTTTGGCAATTTTGAATTAAAATATTAATGCAATGATATTTTTGGTATTTTAAAACTTTCCTCCCTCCTCTCTTCTCTCTCCGGCTACCGTCCTCGAGCCACCGTCCTCC
>NC_037543.1:5747047-5750533 GCF_001531365.2 Cynara cardunculus var. scolymus
ATATATAGGCTTAATCAAATGAGAACTGATTTGTTTGTGGTAACTGTGAGAACCAATCTCAACCATATATTATAAAAATCAATGGATATAATTAAAAAGAATCTTAATTAATTTATTTCTATAAATAAATTAATATTATTTAATGAAATTATATGAATAAGGGTAAGATCGTCATTTTATAATTAAATTTATCGAGTCGGATACAAAGCGTGCGCTCAAATCCGTTAAGATTCTTGTTCTATTCGAATCCAACTATGGTAAAGATACTTTCTTCTATTTGAACGGAGAGGTTTCCTTAAGCCCTAGTCTAATCGCAACTGCAAGTGTATACATAGACGATGGAGGAAGACGAAAGAATAAGTATAATCGATTTCTGTTCTTCATTTTCAATATGAATAATCCCGTAACCCTTGATTCTGTAATGTGGAATGGTACAGGAAGAAGGAGCGGTAGGTTGAAGGCGAGATCGATGTTTACCTTCTCAAATAAATCAAGCACACCCATTGACCTAGACAACGATGTTGAAGTCGAGGTTGATACTATAGCCATCGAAGAAACAGGTATCATCCCATTGCATTTCCTAACACGATTTTAGGTATAAAAGATCAGTTTTAGGTTATAGTGTTGRTGGTTGTTTGTTTTAAACACTATTGAATCAATGGATATATGTTTTTCAGAGTAGTATTTAYCACATTTTGATAATCAATTTGTGCTACATTGTGGTACATTTAGTTTTGATCATGTTCTTTTTAGAAAAGKTGTGATACACTGTGATACAAATTGACAACTTAAAGAACTGAAAAAACTAGTTTAACTTATTCAAGTTGCATTCCAGTTTCCAAGGCCGTAGTGGAACACAATTGGCAATTATGACTAATCTTTGCTACTACAACAACAATGAACTAATCTTCTCTCCACTTACAACAACATAAGACCTAAAAACTAAGAATGGAGTCTTATGTGTTGATGTTTCTATCAATCAACACATGCAGACCCTAGTGAATAAGAACCCAAAGATTATGATGCCAATAACCCAAAGAAGTAGACAGTACAATCTGATATGGAATAAATCAAACAAGGCCTATCCTAGCCCCTCATACTTTAAGAAGCTGATGACACCAGCAGTTGACTGAAATTGCTCCAACTCCTTGTCAATCTAGCCGAAGTAGCAAGCCCAATTACATCCTGTCGAAGGCCATCTATATTCGAATAAGACCTAAAAAGTCCTAATGTTGCTTAAAAAAAGGACTCCGATTGACTATGGCTACAGGGTAAGGAATCCTAGTCTTACCCAAACTGTGGATCCATCAGCTAGAACTAACACAAACATGTTACTCATCCACACAATTCATTTTATATGCTTCAAATATTTACATACTTACTCTAGATTTCCCTTCTCCACAGTACTAATTTGATTGTTACAGCTCATGACCCTCTCTGGGTCGAGTTCAGGTAGTGCTTTCATATTCCAGCCATCAATCTCCATTAGATTTAACAGCCATTCATTGAAGGTGCCTTGAAGATTTCACTGACATAATAAGCATAATGAAATAAGTTGAATCTGATTCATTGCTCAGAAGACCATGGTTAATGAAGATCAGAAAATGCTCTCAACAACGTGCAGAAGAAAGCATGTGGTAAGATCACACAATTGTGAAGGACAGATTGAGATCCAAATAAGTTCACTTTAGGTTGGAACAATGTGAGACARTGAAAGTTACATTACATCAGGTTAGAATTGATACAYTCATACAAAGCATAACAGAGGTCACCACTACCCTTTTGGGTGGTCCGGTTGTTAGGGGACCCAGTCGAACAACTTCTGAACTTCGTATCCATCTAATTGTCCAAGCAGATCAGAAAAGATCTACTAACCTTCGCATCAGCTACAAAAGCTATGGTGAATTCACCAAAGGGCCTTTGGCCTAGCGGTATCGTAGTCTTCGGCCTCCTAAGAGGTTAGGGGTTCAAATCTCACCAAAGGTGAGGAGAGTGTGTGAGTTTATTTGTTGCATTTGTCGTATATAAATATTATATACTTCAAGAAAAAAAAAACCTGCGGTGAACTCTGACAAAAGGCCATAATAGAATTTGGAAGGTATGAGGTGACGATAAGACAGCCGAGGTATGTAGCAGGCTCTTACTACACTATGATGTCTGCTGATAAGCTGATAACCAGCTGTTTTCCAAGTCAACCTAAAGATCTAACTTCTAAGTCATCAAACAGATTAAGTTTTAGCAAAGGTCATATTTGTATTGTTATTGAGATTGACATACATGGATCTGGGATCCTAATAGGCTAAGACTGTCTTAAACTCCGATGTAACCTAATACTAAGTTTGTATTAGTGGTCCCACTACATAATAAACCTATTTCAACTTAAAGAACTGAAAAAACTAGCTTAACTTATTCAAGTTGCATTCCAGTTTCCAAGGCCGTAGTGGAACACAATTGGCAATTATGACTAATCTTTGCTACTACAACAACAATGAACTACTCTTCTCTCCACTTACTACCTTTGGATCGACCTAACCACATACTCATTCTGTTACATAATATAAAGAACCAACCTTCTTTTATTTCCAATTACCGGTTCTTAATAAGGCCACCATATAGTGTGTAATGATACATACAAAGTTTATGGATCGCATTGTTGAGAAAGCAGAAAAGGCTTTGCCACACAGATTTCCCCTTAAGTTACATTTTGCTATTCTTTCCAATGCAATAGTTTGAAACAGAAAAATATACAAAAAGAAAATTGTTGAAGGCCAGCAGGATAGTAGTTCTCCCTTCTCTTTTCATGGCACTTTAGCATTTAACCACTAAAACAATAACAATAGCAGTTGTTTATCTTTAATGTTGGTCGGTATGTTCATCTGGTTTGTCTTCTTGTGTCCCCTTAACTTAAGTCATCTTCTTGTTCAATTTGATGGCTTGTTGTTCAAAAAGTTCAAAAATTGTTAAGTAAGATGGAAAAGCATGAGGTCCATTTTGGCCCACAGTGTTTCATCGTGATTGTCCTAGCTCCACAACTGTGTAGTTGACACTGATTCATTACCACTTGGACATTCTCTGAATCATCCAACCTATAGAAATTAGCAAAGAGGGGCTTACTGTCTCTTCCATTTTACCTAGTTTGATCTTCTAGGCTTACCTAGCTTAATGTTCTAACCCTTTTCACCACATTGTAACACAATAACTACAATGAAAACAAGTTTCAAATACAATCTTGTCTACCAAATTGTAATAAAAACCAAGCTCTTTTGGGTTATATATATGTTTTACAGGTTTACCACATGAAACTACAAACATGTGATACACTGTGATACAAATGCTCAGTGTTGTTATTTGCCTATAAGACAGTAGTCCAATGCTCTGTGTAGACMTTCAATAGAATATAGAATCAGATGTTAATTTTTGTGCTTTTGTAATATGAAATCCCCTAACCATAATATGCCATGGCAGTGTGTGTGTATTCTCATAATA